>NC_056728.1:1806196958-1806461958 GCF_019279795.1 Protopterus annectens
AACTAATGGGGGCCCATTGCATGTCCTCCCCCAATATTCTGCACACACATGTGCACTGGTAATGTAGGGCCTAAGCAAAATCCCCAGTCTCTCAATAATGATAGCACCAAGGTTCAGTGGAAAAATGTGCTGAAAGACTCTTGCACAGATGAATGAATAGATTAGTGGGGTAACCAGAGAAATGGCGCAATGATGAGAGGCTACAGTGATGGTAAAATAAGCTCAAAAAGTCTCCATGATGGTGGACATTTTAACCTTCCTACAACATTAAGGAAAGCTTCTCTTTGCAATCAGCTACTTTCTGTACCTCTTCTATGGTCTGATTGCAAGTGGTGATGGGTGTCACTGAGCTTGTTAAAGAATGAGCATTTCTGCACCTCTTTGGTGTTAGCAGTTTTCTGCAGATATGAGTTTCTCTTTAATTGTCTGGTAGTTATCCTCTACTCCCCATCACTTTTTTAATTGGTCTGGGCTTGCAGGTAGTAACTAAGAGAGTTTCATTGGGACCTTCATATTCATTTTTTCTGCATACTCTTCAAAGCTGAAGGTTTCAACTTTATTTTGAACTGATGTCATCATTATGAAGGCACAACTGCTTCTTTTTTTTCCACTTTCCATATTCCATACCAGTTTTTTTATAATCAGGAGTAAGGAAATAGTTATAAGTGTTTATAAGACATTTTTGCATATTGGCTGATGTAAGAAGTGTTCCATGGAATGTGCAAGGTTTGTGGGTCATAGATTCGTACTAGGCTAACTACCTTTGTGGGCCATTTCAAGCCTAGCCAATTATCCCATGTGAGAATCAAACCTTGCATCTTGTGTCTGTAAGGTAAACACCTTAACCATTATGCCATCCTCCTACTGCTCAGTGCAAGTCACTATGCAGGAAGGAAGTTCTGGGATTTGCATACTTGGTTGTAAACAAATATCTGAATTATAACTCTGTGAAAAGGTCATATTTAAACAGGAAGGGTTACTAGTCAAATCTCTGAGGTGCTTCAGTTCTGAGATTACAGCACAGTAGTTGAGCAACAAAAACCAACAGTGGGTGGTATCCACTTCCTGTCAGAGTGTAGCCCACTTGTGTGGTGGGTAAAAACAAAGATGGAAGAACACTCTTACTGGAATATTTATTACTCCTGGTGGTTCAAGTCTAAGTCCTGAAAAGGACTTGGCTATTCCTGGTTAGTCTTGAGAAAGACTGTTCTGGCTTTTAGAAAGGCCTTATTAGTCTTGAAGAAGACTGTATTTGGCTCTTATAAGGGCCTTTGTGGTGTGGTGAGTGGGTCCTGAGGAGGACTATTGTAGTCCTTAGGAGGACTGTTTTGGTTCTGAGGAGAACCTTTGTGGTATGGTGGTCCTGAGGCGGACCTTTGTAGTCCTTAGGAGGACTGTTGTGGTTCAAAGAAGAATATTTTTGGTGTGGTGGTCCTGAGGAGGACCTTTGTAGCCCTAATAAGGACTTTTTGTGTAGTACGTGTCAGGTAGGAGGTTGGATTCTACCCTCTGAGTCTCCACCTGGGCAGACAGGGTCTGCTCTGTCAAACAATCTATATTTGGTCCTAAAAAGGACCTTTGCTAGCTCTGTTGGGTCCTCAGTGAGGTCCCTAGCTAATACTTCTCAAGTCCTTATAAGGACTGGTGTGTCCCCTTGTTGATCAAGGCTGGGGTATGAGATTTACAGGTGAGTAGCCCTTAAAAGGACTGGTGTGCCCCCTTGTGGTCCAAGGCTGGGTTGTTCAGTGGAAACCCAGTCAGTCTTTTGAGGGTCCCGAAAAGGACTTAGGTAGCCCTTGGAAGGACTGTATGAAGTTAAAAGGTTAAAAACCTCAATCCCTTGTAGGTCCAGCCAGAAATTAAGTAAGTGATTTACAGGCCTTAGACAAAACCAAAATAGGCCACAGCTAAACACATATACTACACAACACAACACAAATAGCATGCAAGGTGATCACTGTGAAATAAATTAATCCTTGAGCCAGTTCCAGTCCAAAAGAAATCCTTTATTCAGTCCTTGCTGGTTACAATTTCCAATACGACCTTCCTCCAAGCATTGTTCTGAGTGATTAAACCTTGTTTGGTGTGCTTACTTTTATACAGATCTAAAGGGGGTGTCTCAGGTTAGACAACCAACCATGAAGGTGGGGGGTTGGGTAGGGCATTGCCTTTATTATGTCAATCCCCCTGATGGGTGTGGCTGTCCATTTACATTTTCAATCAGGTCCAGAATGTTGTTACAACCAATAATCTTTTGGTACATTTCATAAAACTTTATCTGAGTTATACCCCCCTACTTTTAATCCTTTTCACAGGGTTTAGACTGCTAAAATTCAACAAGTTGTAAGTGGTCCACTAGTGCATGCATTTTGTTTTTAGCTACTGGTAGAGGTGTGCCACTTAACTACTATATTTTGCAATTACCAGGATAACATATGACAAGTAATTACCACAAAAGAAAAAAAAAAAACATTAGAGACATTAGACTAGACATCAATCAAAATTCTAGATCAGAGCTTCTCTGGGAGTGCCAGAGAAGAAAATGTATGTTTATCTATGCTCAGAGATTGTTACCAATGCTTTCGCTTATTAGCTTCTTCAGGGAGGAAGGGGAGTGTGTAGGAGACACAGTGTTTGCAATTTGACTTACTATGATATATTTACCTTTACCTAAAAATTCCTGACCCCCAAATGTTGGGTCAGTGTCTCTATAATATACATTTTTATTTTTTTATTGATATGACATTATTGTAGTGGTCCATTTTCCTAATCTTATAGGTTTGAAAATCATGTGATTGGAATTAATTATAGATTACCAGTATAAAATAAAATAAATTAAATCAAAATAAAATCAAAATAAAATAAATGAGATTAAAAATTAAATAAAATGAAATACCCTAAGATAAAATGGATCCCAATCAGTATAAGGTGAACTAAAATGAAATTAAACCAATTAGAAATAATAAAGTTATATTTAAATCCTTATCAGCCTCTTAAAGTGTAAGTGGTGTCCTTGTTTTACCAGATCCAAGCAGGAGAGCTACCTGAGTTTTAAGGACCAGGGTTCCCTCGTTTTTAAGTATTAAATCTTTAAAATTATATTAAACTGATGAGAATCTATGAGTGGTTGATATTATATCTCACTGCTTTGGGATATTACATCGGGGCAGCTTTATAATGTTTTTACTAATCAGAAAAACATTAACCTGTTGCTTAAATATACTAATTTAAGTTTTGGTGCCAAAAAATGCTAAAAACCACTCAGCGGTCCTAACTAGGGGGTAGTGGCCGGCCCTGTGAAACTGAGGATCGGCTAGAAAGGGTGCAGGAGCTGGGTGGTGGAATCTCCACCATGTTGAAGTGAGAAGTTTAAATTCAAGTTTTTGAAACATAATTTATGGACTATAGAGGCAGCAGTGTCCTACATGAGAGATTTCTAGTTAGTGTTGGCTTGTCCTGAGCTTTTATTTACCTCTTTGATGGTATTTTGTGGTTTTGGCACCAAAAAATGCTAATTTACATTTGGCGGCCCTACCTATGGGGTTGTGGCCGGAACTGTGGAACTAAGGGTCAGCTAGAAAGGGCACAGAGGCTGGGTGGTGGATAAAACACCATGTGGAAGTGGGAAGTTTAAATTAAGGCTTTTGAAACATAATTTATGGATTACAGAGGCAACAGTGTCCTACAGGAGATATTTCTAGTTAGTGTTGGCTTGTCCTGAGGTTTTATTTAACTCTTTAATGGTATTTTGTGGTTTTGGTGCCAAAAATGCTAATTTATGTTCGGCGGCCCTACCTAGGGGGTTGTGGCTGGCTCTGTGGAACTGAGGGTCGGCCAGGAAGGGTGCAGTGGCTGGGTGGTAGATAAAACATGATGTTGAAGTGGGAAGTTTAAATTAAGGCTTAAAAAGAGTTAATAATGGGATTTAAAGACAGCAGTGTCCATTAGGAGCCATCTCCAGATAGGGATGGCTTGTCCTGTGGATTTATAAGAATATGGGGTAGAACTGAAACATTCAAACTAGTGTTTAATGAAGGTCTTAAAACCTGCTAGTCCTGCTTAGTCAAATTACAGGGTTATATCATTTACATAGTGAAACCAGTGAGCAAAATTCAAATTTGATCTAATTCACTTCAATTATAATAATTTGTCCCTTGTATTTCTTGAATAAACTTTGTTATATGATTACAGGATTATGGGAGTTCTAAGTAATACCTATTCCCTTGTGGCAAAGTTGGATGCTATCTGTGCTGAATTTTATGTCTTAAAGTTACAGTTTTGGTATATTCTGGTGGAGATAAAAAGATGGTTTTAAAAAACATTGTAAATGCAGTTCTGGCTTATTCTGGTGGAGATAAAACTAGTTTGTAAATGCAATAATTATACACTTCACTTCTAGGTGTGGACATCCTTGTGAAAAAAATCATAAGAACATAACGTCTCCAAAATATATGAAAAATATGTATAAAAAGTATAAACAGTATCTATAAAACATATGAAAAAATGAACGTCTGTTTGATTAAATAAAAATACTTAAAACATGCTAGACTTGCTTGTGATATGGAATCTAACAACTAGTTTTAGATTATTAATTTAAACATTGTGCTTGTCAAGGATGGTACGAATTTCAAATATCTTTTGTCCAACTGTTGTCCAGAAAAAAGCCACATGAAAAAGAAATTGCATATTAGGTTGTTTAGGATAATAGGAAAAAAACAGTAAGTCCCATTGTCAAGTGTCCAAGAAAGTCCTACGTTAGTGTTTTTTATTAAGTTTAACCGAAGTGTTCATGGTTCAGTAGCCTCAAGTTTAAAATGGGGATTATGGATTCCGTGGTGTTCATACCTGGTGGTTTTCTCGCTGCAAGTTCTATTTGCCAGGTCAGTTCTTTGCTTTCCAGGTGTGAGTTGTGGTCTCCACTAAAGGGTTCTTCTCTGATCTCCTCTAATATGTGGAAATGAAAGTTCTTGTGCCTGGGTTGTTGCCTGGCATTCCCCGCCAGGGGGTTCGTGGTGTTCCCATGTTTGATGTGAAACTGGTGTCTTGTTATCCTTGTTTTTAGCATATTTACAGTCTTTCCTATGTAGAAAGCTGGGCACTTTGAACACTGTGCCCTATACACAACCCCTTTGGTGGTGTAGTTACCCAAAACTTTTACCTTGTAGATCTTCTTGTTATTTGGGCAAAAGAAACTGTCTTTTCTGCTTGTGTACCTGCAGAAGTGACAGGGGGAATCTGTGCATGAGTAGGTACTTTTAGGGGTGGAGTTGTCACTGTTGTCTTTCCTTTCTAGGTGGTCCCTGATGCTGGGGCATTTTTTTGATGGTGAATTTGGGTTTATCTGGAAAATTATGTTTGAAGTGTTGGTTGCTTTTGATGATTGATCAGTTGTCGGTGATGATTTTCTGTACATCCTTCTAAGCCAGGGAATATTATAGAATGCAGTTTAGCTGATGTTCCTTGTAGTAGTGGTCCTTAATTCTGCAGATCTGGTGTAATTTGAAAATGTTCCTTCTGTGCTCTGTTATGGGGTCCAGTACTTGCCTGATCATCCTGTTGGTGTACCTCCTGGCCAGGAAGTCTTTTTCCAGTTCCTCGATATTCCTCAGTTAGTTGTTCAGGTCCTTGCTTACCCTGGCTACTCTCAGGCCCTGTGATTTAATGACATTTTTCTTAAGTTTGGGGGGGTTGCATGCTTCTGGCGTGCAGGAAGAAGTTGACCCTGGTGGGTTTCCTGTAGAGGTCATGGTCTATGCCATTGCCCACCAGATCCTTGACACATAGGAGATCCAGAAACTCTACTCTCTCCAGGCTTATTTTGTAGGTAAACCTGAGGAAGTTGGTGGTGGAGTTGATGTATGTGAGGAAGACTCGGAGGTCCTCACTGCTGTCCTCCCAAACCAAAAAGATGTCATCTATAAAGTGGTAATAACATGTCATGTTGTGGAAGTATGGGGACCCATACACAAAATCCATCTCCCATTTCCTTAGGGCTATATTTGCCAGGCTTGGAGCCATGGCTGCCCCCATGGCAACCCCTGTAGTTTGCCGTATATGCTTGAATCAAATCTGAAAAGGTTGTTCTCCAGAACCAGGGATAGCAGTTTGCTGATCTTTTCTGTTTCCCCTGGCAGGGCAGTGCAGTCTTTGTGGTAGGCCTCAATGGTCACCTGGATACAGCAGTCATGGGGCAATACTGAATATAATGCATCCACGTCTATCATGATTAGTTTTGAGTCCTCTTTCAGGTTGAGGTTCTTGATTTTGTCTAGGAAATCCATTGAGTCCAAGATGTAAGACCGGTTGTTCTCTGCCAAGGATTTGAGGGTGAAGTCAAGTAAACTGCTGTGGGTTCCATGATGGAACCACCACTTGCTATGACTGGCCTCTATGGTGGATCTAGTAGATTTTTGTGTGCTTTGGGGATGCCAAAAAACTGTGGTAGTTTTGGGTATTGCACTTTTAGAAAGTCTAAAATCTTGGAGCTAATAATCCCTTTGTTGTGTAGGTCTTACAGGCTTAGATTTAGGTTTTTGTAGGCCATGTTTTATTAGTCATAGTCTGCGGGTTCGTAGTAGCTCCTGTTATAGAGCATGGCTGTGATTTTTGCCAGTGCAGGTGGTGATGTCGGTCACCAGGATCCCTCCTCCTTTGTCTGCCTTCATCACCCTCCGGGGGGCCATCCGGGCTAAGCCGTCTTAGTGCCTCCATTTCAGGTTTGGAGATGTTGTATATCTTTCTCTTCTTGGGTTTTCTAAATAGCTGCCTGACATCCATTTCACATTTCTCCTGAAATGTTGTTATCACCTGGTTGGGTGGGGGGCAGAAGTTGCTTGGTTTCTTCCAGCAGGCCTACCTCATTGCATGCCTGTCTAGGTTTTTGTTGTTTTTACCATTTTGATGGAAGAATAGCTTGAGCTGTAGCTTCCTGCTGTAGAGCCTGATGTCTGCTATTGTTTGTGCTAGGTTGGCTCTTCTAGTTGGAATGAACGTCAAGCCCCTCTCAAGTACTTTCCTTTCTAAGTCTGTTAATGGCTTGATGGAGTGGTTCCATATTTCTGGTGGTTTGGATTTCTTCTTTGTCCCGTGGGAATTGGGGGCTGCCATAGGTGTCCTAGATCCCTCACTCCCCTCCAAGTCTTGTCTCTCCTCTCTGCCATTGGTACTGGGGAGGACAATCTCAGTGGATGGAGGTTCTCTTTGGAGTGTGAGCCGGTTGGGTTTTTCACCATGGTAGTTGATGGCATCCTGTAGCTGAGCCTTCTGGAGGTTGTGGGGGTTTGATCTTGTGTCCCGTGGAGCTGGAGGTCCCCTGTGTCTTCACTGGTGGGGGGATTTGTTTCACCTCCTTTTTGGACTCTGTACATTTCTCCTCGTGTGCCGGGTTGGGGTCTTTTTCCTCTGGTCTGCTGTTTCCCGTTGTGCTTGACCCCCTGGAAAATCCTGCTGGGAGTTTCTGGGTGTCAGGTTCTGGTTATTTCTACTTATATTTCCTTGAGGTTTTTGGTTTTCCTGGTTTTTAGTCTTTCCTCCAGTGTCGAATCTACCCATGATCTCACCAAAGGTTGTTGCAATTTCTTGGGTGTCTGGGCAGAGCTTTTCAAGGTTTGTGATGTTTGTGGACTTTTTTGCTTGTTGCTCCAGATTGCGCCTGATTAATAAGTCCATTAGTTTAAAACTGGTGGTGGTGAGTGTATCGTACCACTCGTTCTGTAGCTCTTGAGAGCAGTTTCTTACTAAGGGTCTTTTGTAGATAGTGAGACCCTTAGGTACCACTCCATTGTTCTTACATTGTGTTAGGAAGTGGTGGTCCCATTTCAGGCAGACCAAGTACTTTAGTTCCTCTTCAAGTTTGTAGAAAGTTTGTTTTTGTCCCTCCATCTGTTTTGCCTCTGGAGTGTCCGGTTCTAGATCCAGTTCTAGAACTGGTGTGGAGGCTATGCTGGCGAACCATGAATCTTCCATGCAGTAGGTTGTTTTAGGTAGCGGATATCATTCTAGGTGGTCCACCCTCTAGCAGAACAATAGTTGAGTAACAAAACCAACAGTGGGTGGTATCCACTTCCTGTCAGAGTGTAGCCCACTTGTGTGGTGGGTAAAAATCAGGATGGAAGAACACTCTTACTGGAAGAGTTATTACTCCTGGTGGTTCAAGTCTAAGTCCTGAAAAGGACTTGCCTATTCCTGGTTAGTCTTGAGAAAGACTGTTTTGGCTCTTAGAAGGGCCTTAGTAGTCTTGAAGAAGACTGTATTTGTCTCTTTTAAGGACCTTTGTGGTGTGGCGAGTGGGTCCTGAGGAGGACCGTTGTAGTCCTCAGGAGGACTGTTTTGGTTCTGAGGAGAACCTTTGTGGTATGATGGTCCTGAGGAGAACCTTTGTAGTCCTTGGGAGGACTGTTGTGGTTCAAAGAAGACCCTTTTTGGTGTGGTGGTCCTGAGGAGGACCTTTGTAGCACTAATAAGGACTTTTTGTGTAGTACTTGTCAGGTAGGAGGTTGAGTTATACCCTTTGAGTCTCCACCTGGGCAGACAGGGTCTGGCTTTGTCAACAGATCTATATTTGGTCCTAAAAGGACCTTTGCTAGCTCTGTTGGGTCCTCAGTGAGGTCCCTAGCTAATCCTTCTCTAGTCCTTATAAGGACTGGTGTGCCACCTTGTTGGTCAAGGCTGGGCTAGGAGATTTACAGGTGGGTAGCCCTTAAAAGCACTGGTGTGCCCCCTTGTGGTCCATTGCTGGGCTGTTCAGTGGAAACCCAGTCAGTCTTTTGAGGGTCCTGAAAAGGACCTAGGTAGCCCTTGGAAGGACTGTTTGAAGTTAAAAAGTTAAAAACCTCAATCCCTTGTAGGTTCTGCCAGAAATAAAGTTATTTACAGGCCTTAGACAAATCCAAAATAGGCAACAGCTAAACACATATACTTCACACAACTGGTTACAATTTCCAATACGAACTTCCTCCAAGCATTGTTCTGAGTGACTAAACCTTGTGTGGTGTGCTTACTTTTATACAGATCTAAAGGGGGTGTGTCAGGTTTGACAACCAACCACGAAGGTGGGGGGTTGGGTAGGGTGTTGCCTTTATTATGTCAATCCCCGGTGGGTGTGGCTGGCCATTTACATTTTTCAATCAGGTCCAGAATGTTGTTACAACCAATAATCTTTTGTTACATTTTATCAAACCTTATCTGAGTTATACCCCCCCCTACATTTAATCCTGTTCACATGGTTTAGACTGTTAAAATTCAACAAGTTGTAAGTGGTCCACTAGTGCCTGCATTTTGTTTTTTAGCTACTGGTAGAGGTTTGCTACTTAACTACTATATTTTGCAATTACCAGGATAACATATGACAAGTAATTACAACAAAAGACAAAAAACATTAGAGACATTAGACTAGACATCAATCTAAATTCTATTTCAGAGCTTCTCTGGGAGTGCCAGGGAAGAAAATGTATGTTTATCTATACTCAGAGATTGTTACCAATGCTTTTGCTTATTAGCTTCTTCAGGGGGAAAGGGGAGTGTGTAAGAGACACATTGTTTGCAATTTGTCTTACTATGATATATTTACCTTTACCTAAAAATTCCTGACCCCCAGATGTTGGGTGGGTGTCTCTATAATATACCTTTTTATTTTTATTGATATAACAATATTATTGTAGTGGCCCGTTTTTTTTAATCTTGTAGGTTTGAAAAATCATGTGATTGGAATTAGTTACAGATTACCAGTATAAAATAAAATAAATTAAATCAAAATAAAATAGATTAAAAATGAAATACAATGAAATACCTTAAGATAAAATGGATCCCAATCAGGATCAGGTGAACAAAAGTGAAATGAAACCAATTAGAAATAATAAAGTTATATTTAAATCCTTATCAGCCACTTAAAGTGTAAGTGGTGTCCTTGTTTTACCAGATCCAAGCAGTAGAGCTATCTGAGTTTTAAGGACCAGGGTTCCCTCCTTTTTAAGTATTAAATCTTTAAAATTATATTAAACTGATGAGACTCTATGGGTGGTTGATATTAGATCTCATTGCTTTGGGAAATTACTTCAGGGAAGCTTTATAATGCTTTTACTAATCAGAAAAACATTAACCTGTTGCTTGAATATACTAATTTAAGTTTTGGTGCCAAAAAATGCTAAAAAACGCTCAGCAGTCCTAAATAGGAGGTTGTGGCCGGCCCTGTGGAACTGAGGGTTGGCTGAAAAGGACCTGAAAGCCCAATGGAACTTTTTCAATCATGTGGAGGTGGGAAGTTAAAAATATGACTTTAAAGCAATTTAAAAACTTAGTTGTGGCTTATGGGAACATTATTGACCTAATTAGGACCTTGCCAGCTTGAAATAACCTAATCTGTTGATTTAATTTGTTTTATTGTAATGTTTTAAGATTTTGATGCCCAAAAAACACAAATTTACAGCCGGCGGCCCTACCTAGGGGGTAGTGGCCGGCTCTGTGGAACTGAGGGTCAGCTAGGAAGGGTGCAGGAGCTGGGTGGTAGAATCTCAGGTTTTTGAAACATAATTTATGGAATATAGAGGCAGCAGTATCCTACAGGAGAGATTTCTAGTTAGTGTTGGCTTGTCCTGAGATTTTATTTACCTCTTTGATGGTATTTTGTGGTTTTGGTGCCAAACAATGCTACTTTAATTTTGGTGGCCTTACCTAAGGGGTTGTGGTCAGCCCTGTGGAACTGAGGGTTGGCTAGGAAGGGTGCAGAGGCTGGGTGGTGGATAAAACACCATGTGGAAGTTGGAAGATTAAATTAAGGCTTTTGAAACATAATTTATGGACTATAGAGGCAGCAGTGTCCTATAGGAGAGATTTCTAGTTAGTGTTGGCTTGTCTTGAGGTTTTATTTAACTCTTTAATGGTATTTTGTGGTTTTGGCACCAAAAAAACGCTAATTTATGTTTGGCGGCCCTACCTAGTTTGTTTTTGTCTAAGGCCTGTAAATCACTTTATTTCTGCGGTATCCCTGAAGTCTCAAAACAACCCACTAAACTGTAGTGGGTCCAAAAACAAAACAGTGTAAGAAACTTCTCTGTGTGGAAGATTTTTAGTCCATATATTTCTAGTTAATCACTGTATATTAATCAGATCAGACAATAGTAGTAGAAGTAGCGAACTTAAACTCGTCTTAAGTCAAAACAAAACAAAACAAAAAGTAATAATAGAAAATATATAATTGTACAGCATTAAGTGGTTTATTGTGCTATAAAACAAAGTGTTATTTGGACACATGTTAAATTCGCATCCTTTCCCCCATCAGTGTGACATTCAAGCTGGTCCTGCCCTACTTAGTAGCTGCCATAATAATATATAACCCTTATGTACTTTAAATAAAATTTATAATGATGTGGTACCTCTTATTTAACCAAATTATTAAGTAGATTATTACATCTGTGATTTTATCCAAGACAATATACTACATGGCTGGAAATATATCACCCTTAGTTCATTTGGCAATCACAAAATATATATAAATATATACATATACATTTTGCATGTAAACATCAGTTTCTATTTTCATAACCTATTGTTAACAAAGATCGCTTTCGTCCTTCTAGACTTCTTCAGGTCTGTGTACAAGAACCCTAAAAACCTATATAATTGTATAATTAGTTAGTATTGCTATTACACATCATTTGAATAAAGTGGAAAAAAGAACCAGAAAAAAATAAAAATAAGAAAAAATGTATGTATGATCATGGAAACAAAATATACACTTAAATTTCAACTGATTTAAAATGGTATTTAAAACCAATTTGTAGAATAAAATAAAATAAATACAATTAGTCATGTAAATAATGTGGCAATTTTCTAAGTTCCAGTGCACTTTTAATTGAACAGTAATAGTTTAGTCCAGGCTTCCTAAAAGAGTTCAGCTTTAATTGCCACATGAGTTCATGTTTCTCCAGAATATTCGGGATGTCTCCTTCAAGATCACCCATGTCTATGCGATCCAGGATCTGGAACTTAAAACCTGTGTGTCTTTTATGAAGAGAAAGGTGTTTGGCTAGTGCATTATTTTTACATCCAGAGCGGATTTCTGACAGATGACATAAACCACTCCCATGCCTGATAAAAAGTATATATATATTTAGAAAGCTTGTGAGGAAATTATTACTCTATTTTTGTTTTACTTGGATCGCTTGTCTGTGTACTTAATAAAGGATTTTCGACTGGAAACAGACTGCCTGCCTTGCTTGGATTACTTTTGAATACTTAGTAATGCTGTACAATTATATATTTTCTATTATTATTCTTTGTTTTGTTTTGTTTTGACTTAAGACGAGTTTAAGTTCGCGACTTCTACTACTATTGTCTGATCTGGTTAATATACAGTGATTAACTAGAAATATACGGGCTGAAAATCTTCCACACAGAGAAGTTTCTTACACTGTTTTGTAAATCACTTTATTTCTGGCTGGTCCTACAAGGGATTGAGGTTTTTAACCTTTTAACTTCAAACAGTCCTTCCAAGGGCTACCTAGGTCCTTTTCAGGACCCTCAAAAGACTGACTGGGCTTCCATCGAACAGCCCAGCCTTGGACCACAAGGGGGCACACCAGTCCTATTAAGGGGTACCCACCTGTAAATCTCCGATCCCAGCCTTGACCAATAAGGGGGCACACCAGTCCTTATAAGGACTAGAGAAGGATTAGCTAAGGACCTCACTGAGGACCCAACAGAGCTAGCAAAGGTCCTTTTTAGGACCAAATATAGATCTGTTGATAGAGCCAGACCCTGTCTGCCTAGGTGGAGACTCAGAGGGTAGAACCCAACCTCCTACCTGACAAGTACTACACAAAACATCCTTATTAGGGCTACAAAGGTCCTCCTCAGGACCACCATACCACAAAGGTTCTCCTCAGAACCAAAACAGTTCTCCTGAGGACTACAAAGGTCCTCCTCAGGACCCACTCGCCACACCACAAAGGCCCTTATAAGAGCCAAATACAGTTTTCTTCAAGACTACTAAGGCCCTTCTAAGAGCCAAAACAGTCTTTCTCAAGACTAACCAGGAATAGCCAAGTCCTTTTTAGGACTTAGACTTGAACCACCAGGAGTAATAACTATTCCAGTAAGAGTGTTCTTCCATCCTGAGATTACAGCACAGGGTAAAAGTGTAGTGAAGCTAAATTTTAGTTTACAGTGGAAGGCAGATCAGTGCCTAGTATATTGCTTGGCATAATCATTGATGTTAGGTGTTGACATAGTTTGTTATATACTTTTCACTCAGCATGTTTTATCATCTGTACTTTTATCCCAGCAGTAATTGCAGCTTATAAATCCATGGCACTGTAATTGTGGTAAGTTAGACTGGAGGCCTCATAGTTCCATTTGTCTTGACATCTCATCCTAGGCATTATATTTGTGACTTTTTTAGCATGTTCCTGGGAATTACCCTCCCCTATTTATTGTGTAGTTTTCTACTTCTTCCTGGTTACCCTACTTAATTGGGTGATTTAATTGTTACAGTATTTCTGTCCAGCTAGCTTAGCAAGATTGTGGTGGGAGCAAAGACCCTTGCTTACGAGTTTGCAGTGCAAAGCCATTTAAAAGACAACAGTCATCAAAATCTTATTTAATTACCATTTGAAAAGGAAGACTCACCAGTCTGACATTCACATTATTTTTTCAGAAATGTCCATAGTAAGTGCGGACATTTCCAGACCAGTTGCATTGATGTATGCATTTTATGCTTGCAAAAATGCCACACAAGAACTTACAGACCAAGCAGCTATTTAACAAAAGTCGAACATACATCTTGCAAAGACTAAGAATGTCATGGCAAGCACCTTGCATTTGATCCTTCATGTAACTGAAAGCCAGTGCAGGCTACAGAACAAGGTAATAACCTGACATTTGGAGGTCTCTGAAATTAACCATACTGCCAGGTTCTGTACCAGATAATATTGTCTGAGGCCACTATCAGGCAGCCCAAGATAATGGGCATTGCAGTAGTTAGGATGGGTGAAAATTAAGCCATTCGCAACTGTAGACAAGTCCTCTGATAGTAAGAATTGCTTTTTGGAGTGATGTTCCATTATATGAAACAAGGATGGTTACACTGAAGTGTCATCTGATCATTGAGGACCACCCCTAAATTACTCTCCTAAAATGTTTATTCCACCCTATTATCTCCATACAGTAAGAAAGAGCTAAAGCTTGGACACATGGAAGGATGCATAAGGTACTGATAAGAACTGTACTAATACAACCTTAGCACAGAAATTCAGTTAAACATTCACAAATGGCCATTAAGTACATTACAAGGTTTAAAAAATCCACAGAAACCTTCAATCAGGTTGTAATCAACAGTATAGGCCTTACTGTGCCACGCAAGGTAAAAACGCAAACTCATACAATATTTCTAATTAGATAAAAACAGTCAGATCAGCAGTATACACCATACAATATATACACTGATAGAAAACAAAGATGAAAGGAATAAAAACTCAAAAGGGTTTCTTATATGAGCTCAGCAGCTGAGGAAATCTGGAGTAAGGCTCAGTCTGCCAGGAGATCCTTCTCTTAAAATTGTACCAGTAAACTGGAAATGCCCTGACATTCCCAGCACTTCCAAGTGATTCATTCAACATACCCACAGACAGGCAATGGGAGAGACACTGAGCTTTAGTAATCTGCCAGAGAATGGTGGCAAGGCACTGCAGTTAGTGTGGTTTTTGAACATCATGCACTAACATTTTATTTTTATTTATTTTATTTATTTTACATTTGTTAACCGGGCTAGTCCAACTGGATATATTTCCATTTTCAGCAGAGGCCCAGGGAGAAAAGCTCCACAGTAATATTTAAAAAAAAATTATAATGCACACTTGTAAGAGAAAAAAATAAAAATGTAAGAAATGTAAGACAAAAATTAAATGAGAGAACAGTAGTTACAAGGTCATACTATATACATAAACACCATATTCGAAAAAAAAGAAATATTTACAGAAATATAAAAAAAAAAAACTTTGAAAAGGAAATTAGGTACTCTTACAATTAAATATATGAGGTTGTTTACAGTATGTTAACAGTTATTTCATATCATATTTGCAACAATAATTTAAAACATGTAAAACAATAAATTCGCTGCAATCAATATGCTAAAGAACACCAGCAAAGCAGCCAGATTAAATGTAGAAAATAATGAAAAATGCTGCATTAAATGTTCTATTTTGCTTTGTGGAATTGGGAATTCATCGTAGTATTTTTTGGTCTGAATAGACCTGACTTTTTGTGGCTTGCTGTGTTTCATCATTTAGCTCTTGCCTTTGAGCTATAACCTGTTGTCTGGGTCTGAATAGACGTAGAGACTGATTCTGTTGTGCCATAGATGTTGTGCCTAGTGTCAAGAACTTTTTCAATGGTATAAACACCAGCAGCATTTTTCGTTATTTTCTACAATAATTTAAAACAGTTTCTGCTACCCAGGGGTAGGTAGTGTTAAAAAAAAGTGAGGGGAGGCAGGATAAACAAAATGACAGAAGAGAATGCAGACATTTAGTCAGGGTAACAGCAAGGGCATAACCAGTGTGTTTTAAGATGTTGCTTCAGCCTTTGCTTAAAGAGTGGGAAGGAGGGAAGTACCGTTAGATCTGATGGCAACATGTTCCAATATTTTCCAGCGGTATTAGAAAACAAGGAGTCGCCTGCTAAGTTATTAGACTTAGTAGTTCTAGCCAGTAGTTTAGTAGAAGAGCGTAAGGAATTGAGGTTAGCATAGGGGGTAATAAGGTTGGAGAGTACCGGTGTGTTGTTAGGTTGGTAGAACAATGGTAAGTTGGGAAAGTATCAGTAAGTTTTTTAGTTCAAGCCAGTCAAGCTGCTTTAGGTTCAGACAGTGGTGAGTTCTGAATGGGTTCCCAGTGGCAAACCTGGTGATATTATTATAGGAATTAGTTAGTTTAGTGAGATTCTTTTTTTTTAGGTTAGTATATATAGGGGAAGCATAGAGAAGAGTGGAGATTAGATGGCAGTGGGCAATTATAGTTCTGGCTGTTGGTGTTAAGAAGTGTTTTATTCTATATAGGGAGCCCAATTTTCTATTTATGGTTTTTATAATGTTATTTATATGATTGTCAAATGAAAGCTTATTCTCAATTAAGACTCCTAATAATTTGGTGGTAGAGTCTGGGGTTATGATGGTACCATTATTTGATTTGATTGAGAAATTAATTGGGGGGGACTTACTGTTAGGTGTGAAGAGTAAGAGCTTGTTTTTTTTGGCATTCAAAAGGAGGCAACATTTTAGGAACCAAGCCTCAACTGAGTTGAATACTGTCTGAGTTAGGGACTGAAGTTTAGATGTGGAGTTAGCAGAGCATATGAGTGTGGAATCATCTGCATATTGTATACAGGTAGCTTGCGGGATTGCTAAGAAAAGGTCGTTGATGAATATTAAGAGTAGAAGTGGACCGAGAATGGAGCCCTGAGGGACTCCAAGGGAGATTGGCAGGTGGGAAGATAGCTGATTCTCCCAAAGGACTGCTTGTGGACTATTGTTAAGGTAGCACTTAAACCAGTGAATGGCCTTAGTGTCAAGAGCAAGGGATTCAAGAGTTTTTAGGAGTAGGGGTGGTTAATCATGTCAAAGGCTTTTGACAGATGAATAAAGAGTGCAGATGAGAGGAAGTTGTTACGGTTTTTTATTGATAAAGTCAGTGAAAGATAGCAGGGCTGTGGAGGTACTATGAAATGACCTGAATCCATGCTGACACTTAGCTAGTATATTATGTTGGGTTAGATAGGTTCATAGGTTCATACTAGGCTATCTGCCCTAGGGCATTTATAAGCCTAGCCAGAGTGTGTTTGGCTTTCGCTACCCATTTTAAATTAATTTTGCTATGCCCTTTTTCGAGGTTAGTATACTGTGCCTCTGTCTAACAGTGACAAAGAAGTGATACCCGGGGTAAACCTACGATCTCCCATCCACTCATCAAGATTCCTCTTGAAGAGAGTCAATGAGGGACTCTGCCTAACCTGGACTGGGATTTTATTCCAGAATGAAGGGAGCCTCTGGGTTATGAATCTGTCCCTCCAGCATGTCCTATTTATTTCAGTGCTGAGGTTCAATTTGGATTTTCTGAGGTGCAGCATGTCCATTAATTCCGGGATGGACATGGCTTTATACGTCAGGCACAGATCGCCTCTAAGCAGGTGGTATGCCACTGAGTAGAGCTGGAGTTTCTTTAACCGGGCAGCATATGGCATCTGTTTGAACCCTATGATCCTCTTGGTGAGGTACTTTTGGGGTCTTTCCAGTTGCTGCAGGTGTCTGGTAAGGTACATCCTGAAAGAGGCATTGTACTCAATTATGGGACTGATGAGGGATGAGTAAAGAGGCACGATGACCTCCCCTGATCTAGATGTGAATCCCTTCATGATTAGGTGGGCTATATAAAATGTTTTTCTAACCACTTTGGGCACGTGGTTGTCAAATGAGAGATTGCTATCAACTTGGGTCCCCAGGTCCCTAATTACTTCTTCTGTACTTAATGGATTACCACCTATGTGGTAATTTGTGGGCACTTTGTTTTTGCCAAAGGGGATGACTATACACTTTTTGACATTTAGCTTGAGGCCATGGCTCTGGCACCAGCTGTCTGTTTCTATGAGGCCCTTTTGGGGGATGCTTGTGTCGGCCGGAGAGTCGATTATGGTGCCCAGTTTGCAGTCATCTGCGAACTTAGTCAGCCACAATCCTTCTGTGTTGGCCTGTACCTCCGAGAAATATATACAGAACATGAGAGGTCCCAGGACTGAGCCTTGTGGGACACCACTTGTAACTGGTTTGGAGTCTGACATGGCTCCAGCAATTCTAACCATGTGGGTTCTGTCCTTGAGCCAGTTTGCAACCCATCTAGTGACATAGGGGTTTATATTTAAGCTGGTGAGCTTATCTATAATGCCTTAGTGGGTTATTGTATAGAAGGCTTTTGCGAGGTCCAGGTAGGCTGTGTGGACCATCTTCCCCTCGGCAATGGCCTTGGTGACTGTTTCAAAGAAATCAACCAGGTATAAGAGGCAGGATCTGCCCTTAACAAAGCTGAACTGGGTAGGATCCAGTGTCTGTAGGTCCCCAATACCTTTATTTATGAGGTCCATGATGATCCTTTCCATAGCTTTGCAGACCAAGCTAGTCAGGCTTATGGGGCAATAGTTTCCAGGATCCGTTGAGGCACCACCTTTGTGGAGAGGGACCATTGTTGCTGTACGCCATTCTTTGGGTACATATCCTGTAGTAAGTTTGAGATTGAACAGTAGTTTTATGTTTGAGTTTAGCTCTTCTTGGAGTTCATGTAGGACGCAGCCCGGGACACCGTCTGGTCCCATTGATGCTGTGTTTCCTGCTTTGGAGAGGGCAGCTCTTACCTGAGCATCTGAGGTGTCAGGGGCAGCACTCTGCTGGGATAAATATTTGCCCTTTTGGGGGGGGGGGGGAGAAGTTTGTGCTGAACCTGTCAGCTAGGATGTTGGCAATGTCTGTGGGTTCGGTGTATTTTTTGTCAATTTGGTCTAATTCTGAGCATATCTGGGAATTCCCACCCAGGTTCCTAACATAACTAAAGAAAGCCTTGTGATTATCCTTAGTGTCCTGTGCAATTTTTCTCTCGAAGCTGGCCTTAGACGATTTTATGAGTGCCCGTAGTTTTTTGCTAATACTGATCAGAGATGCCTTCCTTTTTGGGATTTTGCTCTATCATGTAGTAGCTTCCTCCTTCTATTGTATAGTTTGTTTATGGCTGGGGTCCACCAGACAGGACGTATGCCTTTGGAGGATTGGGTCTTGGTTTTATTTAGGATTGCATGATCCATGCATTCCTGAAGGTGTTCATAGAATGCATTTATAAAGGATTCTGCGGTCTGGGCCATATTTTCCACAGGCCTGGGGGCTTTGAAGGATTCCACCTTGGTTTTGAGGAGTGTGAAATTTGCTTTAGAAAAGTTTTTCACTGTGGTTTTCAGGGCAGGGGGTGGAGTCGGGATGTGAATATCCAGTGAGATTAGTTTATGGTCTGATCTTACCAGTGAGGGATACACTTCTGGTCTGAAGCATAGAGTTTCCATGTTGGTGATGATCAGGTCCAGTATGTTTTCCCCTCTTGTGGGAGTGGTAACAAGTTGTTCAATAGCATTTGAGTTTATAAATTCTAGGAACCTTTGGGCTAGGGTGTTGGAGCTAGAGTAATGCTCCCAGTCTATGTTTGGGTAGTTGAAGTCGCCCAATATAATGGTGTTTGGAGAGACCTTCATATTTTCCAGTGTTCTCAGGAAGGCCGACTGGGGTTCCTGGGTTTGGGAGGCTATATACTGGAAGGCAGTTTTACCCACTGTTAGTTGCACATGGATAGTCACTGATGAGATTGTTAATTAGTTGATGGTGAATACATTTTTTCATAACTTTTGCTCAGGGTGATAAGAGAGCTATAGGCCTGTAGTTGAAATACTCATTGGAGTTTCCACCTTTATGTAGAGGGATAATGTGGGAGATTTTCCAGATGTCTGGGATGGTATCTTCATTTATGGTTTTGTTTATAAGGATGGATACAGGATAAGCAACTGCCTTGGCTGCTTTTTGTAGATATTCAGATGGTATTTGGTCTGCAGAGGGGGTACATGGTCAATGAGGGACTCTGCCTAACCTGGACTGGGATTTTATTCCAGAATGAAGGGAGCCTCTGGGTTATGAATCTGTCCCACCAGCATGTCCTATTTATTTCAGTGCTGAGGTTCAGTTTGGATTTTCTGAGGTGCAGCATTTCCATTAATTCCGGGTTGGACATGGCTTTATATGTCAGGCACAGATCGCCTCTAAGCAGGTGGTATGCCACTGAGTATAGCTGGAGTTTCTTTAACCGGGCAGCATATGGCATCTGTTTGAACCCTGTGATCCTCTTGGTGAGGTACTTTTTGGGTCTTTCCAGTTGCTGCAGGTGTCCGGTAAGGTACATCTCGAAAGAGGCATTGTACTCAGTTATGGGCCTGATGAGGGATGAGTAAAGAGGCACGATGACCTCCCCTTATCTAGATGTGAATCCCTTCATGATTAGGTGGGCTATATAAAATGTTTTTCTAACCACTTTGGCCACGTGGTTGTCAAATGAGAGATTGCTATCAACTTGGGTCCCCAGGTCCCTAATTACTTCTTCTGTACTTAATGGATTACCACCTATGTGGTAATTTGTGGGCACTTTGTTTTTGCCAAAGGGGATGACTCTACACTTTTTGGCTTTTAGCTTGAGGCCATGGCTCTGGCACCAGTTGTCTGTTTCTATGAGGCCCTTTTGGAGGATGCTTGTGCCGGCTGGAGAGTCGATTATGGCGCCCGGTTTGCAGTCATCTGCGAACTTAGTCAGCCACAGTCCTTCCGTGTTGGCCTGTACCTCCAAGAAATATATACCGAACAAGAGAGGTCCCAGGACCGAGCCTTGTGGGTCACCACTTGTAACTGGTTTGGAGTCTGACATGGCTCCAGCAATTCTAACCATGTGGGTTCTGTCCTTGAGCCAGTTTGCAACCCATCTAGTGACATAGGGGTTTATATTTAAGCTGGTGAGCTTATCTATAATGCCCAAGTGGGGTATTGTATCGAAGGCTTTTGTGAGGTCCAGGTAGGCTGTGTGGACCACCTTCCCCTCGTCAATGGCCTTGGTGACTGTTTCAAAGAAATCAACCAGGTTTAAGAGGCAGGATCTGCCCTTAACAAAGCTGAACTGGGTAGGATCCAGTGTCTGTAGGTCCCCAATATCTTTATTTATGAGGTCCATGATGATCCTTTCCATAGCTTTGCAGACCAAGCTAGTCAGGCTTATGGGGCGATAGTTTCCAGGATCCGTTGAGGCACCACCTTTGTGGAGAGGGACCACTGTTGCTGTACGCCACTCTTTGGGTACATATCCTGTAGTAAGGCTGAGACTGAACAGTAGTTTTATGTTTGGGTTTAGCTCTTCTTGGAGTTTATGTAGGACACAGCCTGGGACACCGTCTGGTCCCATTGATGCTGTGTTTTTTGCTTTGGAGAGGGCAGCTCTTACCTGAGCATCTGAGATGTCAGGGGGGCAGCACTCTGCTCGGATAAATATTTGCCCTTTTGGTGGGGAGGGGGGGAGAGGTTTGCGCTGAACCTGTCAGCTAGGATGTTGGCAATGTCTATGGGTTTGGTGTATTTTCTGTCATTTTGGACTAATTCTGAGCATATCTGGGAATTCCCACCCAGGTTCCTAATATAACTAAAGAAAGCCTTGTGATTATCCTTAGTGTCCTGTGCAATTTTTCTCTCAAAGCTGGCCTTAGACGATTTTATGAGTGCCCGTAGTTTTTTGCTAATACTGATCAGAGATGCCTTCCTTTTTTGGGATTTTGCTCTATCGTGTAGTAGCTTCCTCCTTCTATTGTATAGTTTGTTTATGGCTGGGGTCCACCAGACAGGACGTCTGCCTTTGGAGGATTGGGTCTTGGTTTTATTTGGGATTGCATGATCCATGCATTCCTGAAGGTGTTCATAGAATGCATTTATAAAGGATTCTGCGGTCTGGGCCATATTTTCCACAGGCCTGGGGGCTTTGAAGGATTCCACCTCGGTTTTGAGGAGTGTGAAATTTGCTTTAGAGAAGTTTTTCACTGTGGTTTTCAGGGCAGGGGGTGGAGTTGGGATGTGAATATCCAGTGAGATTAGTTTATGGTCTGATCTTACCAGTGAGGGATACACTTCTGGTCTGGAGCATAGAGTTTCCATGTTGGTGATGATCAGGTCCAGTATGTTTTCCCCTCTTGTGGGAGTGGTAACAAGTTGTTCCATAGCATTTGAGTTTATAAATTCTAGGAACCTTTGGGCTAGGGTGTTGGAGCTAGAGTAATGCTCCCAGTCTATGTTTGGGTAGTTGAAGTCGCCCAATATAATGGTGTTTGGAGAGACCTTCATATTTTCCAGTGTTCTCAGGAAGGCCGAGTGGGGTTTCTGGGTTTGGGAGGGTGGTCTGTAGCAGGCTATAAACTGGAAGGCAGTTTTACCCACTGTT
Organism: Protopterus annectens; assembly: GCF_019279795.1. NCBI lineage: Eukaryota > Metazoa > Chordata > Ceratodontiformes > Protopteridae > Protopterus > Protopterus annectens. The sequence continues at coordinate 1,806,218,996 of NC_056728.1, forward strand.
AGTTGCACATGGATAGTCTCTGATGAGATGGTTAATTAGTTGATGGTGAATACATTTTTTCATAACTTTTGCTAAGGGTGATAAGAGAGCTATAGGCCTGTAGTTGGAATACTCATTGGAGTTTCCACCTTTATGTAGAGGGATAATGTGGGAGATTTTCCAGATGTCTGGGATGGTATCTTCATTTATGGTTTTGTTTATAAGGATGGATACAGGATAAGCAAGTGCTTTGGCTGCTTTTTGTAGATAGTCAGATGGTATTTGATCTGCAGAGGGGGTACATGGCTTAAGTTTATGTAAAAGTTTTTGGATATACGAGGTAGCGATGGGTTTCATTTGGAAAGTTGGGTGAGTTTTAGGTAGAGATGACTGGAGATTAGAGTTGTTTGTGGACAGTTGACAGGCTAGAGATTTTATGGTGTCGGTGAAGAAGGTATTGAAGGCATTGGCAGTTTGACGGGAGGTATTTTTATCTGCCCCTAGAGGGGGTGGTGTACTGGAGTGCCCTGGGTGAAGGAGTCTATTAATGTTAGACCAGAATGTTTGTGGATTGTTATGGTGAGATTGCTGTAGTTTACAACAGTAGTTGTTTTTGTCAGTCAGTATAGCTTTTTTAGTAGTATTCCTTAGCTGTTTAAATGTTTGTTGCTCTGAGGTATTTTTGGATGCTCTCCACTTGGTCCACGATTTATTCCTAAGCAATATAAGTTGTCTAGTTTCTTTTGAAAGCCATGGGGCAGGTTTGGACTTCATTCTGATAGAACGTTTAGGAGCATACTTGTCAAGGATAGTTAAGAATTTACAGTTGAAATATTTAACTTCCTGCTCAAGAGGGAGAGTTTTTAGTGGATACCAGTTACAGGCATTAAGTTCATTTTGGAATAATACAAGGTTAAAATGTTTGTTGGTTTGAGAGATCTTGTAAGTAGGGGTGTTAGGAATGTCATTCTTTTGTCTTATAATGTAAGTTAACATATGATCACTTAAGTCATCTGGTAGAGTACCTACCTTGTAACGTTGTTGTTGCTTATTAATGAGTATCCAGTCTAAGATACTCTCTTTGTTGTTGGGTATGTTAAGTCTAGTGGTGGTGGTAATAGTTTGACTAAAGCCATGAAGATTAATGTGTGCTGAGGGATTTTCTGTGTTAATACATTTCCAATCAGTATTAAAATCACCAAGTATAATGGTTTCTTGTGGGTAAGAAGTTGATGCCCAGCTTAGAATGTCTTTTATTGCAGTGGTATTATTACCAGGGGGTAGGTAGATGCAGATAATATATAGGGCTTTGGAAGCGTTTAGTTGAAGTTGGGAGATAAGAACTTCAGCCTTACTATCCTGAGATGGGTTATAAGATATGGAGATCTGTAGGGTGGATTTATACAGTAGTGCTACTCCCCCACCCCTACGTTTTGTGCGGTCGAGTCTCAATATGTTGTAACCTGGGGGGATTATTTCATTATCTTTAGTTACAGGTTTTAGCCAGGTTTCTGTGAGGCAGAGGATATGAAAGGAATGAGTATCAAGGAGGGCATGGAGATGGGCAGTTTTATTATTTATACTGCAGATATTAGGATGACCTAAAAGTAAAGAACTTGGGAGACAGGTTTGGGTAGTTAGGGTGGAGGAACTGGTAGAAGGAGTTGTAAAAGTTGGGATGTTTGTTGGGCCTGGGTTAGGGTGGATGTCACCATCTTTTAAGGTAGGAGTTTTTAGGACAGAAAATGGATAGTTGAGGAAGCTGGTTAGGAATTTTTGTTTTTTTACAGTAGTGTTATTGAATTTAATATGAGTAAGTCGATGATACTTGGCTTGCAGCTAGCAGGGTGTGGATGTGGTGTTTATTTGAAAATGGGTAAAGGTGTAGTTGTGACTAGCTGTTTGTTTAGGAGAGTAGTTGAAGTAGTCATGATTAACTTTATTAATGGAGGTGAAGAGATAGGCAGAGGTGAGAATGGATAAAAGAGTGAGTAGTATTAAACTTTTGGTTAGGATAGGTTTAGTTGTTGAAGACATGTTTTTAAAGCGTTTCTTATATAGCTATAGTAGGAGACTTGGTGAGAAATATAAAGGAACGTGATCATAGTCATTACAGAAGAGAACTATGCCATAGTCAGTTCTAAAAGGTCCACCTTAGAACAAATTCCAGTAATGTATCCAGTCATGACTGGCCACTTGCTCAGAGCAAAGAAAAATACAGCTGAATGTCATCAATACAGCAATGGAAAAGTAAACTTGTCCCCTAAGGCAAATTACCTAGGCATGTCATATACACCATGAACAACGTCAGCACCAAACTGAACTCTGTGAAATCTCACAGCACAGAGGGTAACATATGAGAGGAATTTATCATAGACACAACCTTATGCATGCAACAAGAGAGGCAGGAGACACATCAATCAAATGCTGAAAAAGTTAATCTAGGAGAATTCTGTAAATGATCCAGCAATAAGACACAGGTGTCAAAGGTGGGATCAAAGAAGACTCAGTCTGAATACAATATCTGACCTGTCACAGCCAAGATATTGTGGAAAATGCTAAGTACTGCAATCTATGTGGTGTGTAAAGTCTTGGAAGCAGGATGGAATGGCTCATTGAGGTCATAAGACTTTTAACAAGGATTCAGTCTATACACAAACCACCTTCACAATAAGCTTAGCAGTAAATGAAAGGTTAGATGCAATGCCCAGGCTGTTAATCAAACCCACATCATTTGGGTCATAGTCAAGGATTTATCAGTCTACACTACAGATGGTAAAGAAAACATTTCTGGATTGAAGTTGATTTTAATTAGCAAGTGTGTGCAGGACACCCCCAAAAACATTTAAAATATTGCCTGGGTGGCATTCCAAACTTGTTTTATCATTCAGAATAGGACTTAATGATAACACTTTCTATCAAATATGCTATGCTAGTATTAAGAGATTCAACATTCTCTGAAAGTACAATGGAAAACACATCATATCTGCTGATGAATATGCTGAAATAAACATAAGAGGCACACACATTTAGAGGGTGGAAGCACGCATGTCTTCTTTCATGTAATATCAGAGAGGCTGCCAATCTTCTTGAGAATTAAAGGCTTGTGAGAATTTAAAATCCATTCTTCTGATTTATTGTTTACTCAGGGTCTTGGAAAAATTCTGAACACTTCTCCATAAGTGGGAACATTACCAATCACAAGATCTTAAATGTAGAAATAAATAAAAATTCATACTTTGTAAGGAAGTAAGTGACTCTCACCCTATATCTTTTGCTGCATATTACAGTGATGCCACTATTATTCAACCAAACAATACTGACTTGCTACATATAATATTTGTCTTTCTCCTTTCCATAACAACTCTGGAATTGGAAAACAGCATTAATGAAGCAGTGTACTCTCAAAATTGTGATTAAAGCACATCAGTTTCAAAAATATGCACAATACTCATATATCCAGAAGAATAAATTACCTCACAAGTAGCATATTACGCTATATGGTCTATGTAGATATGCCATGCTAATTTATATCTCTCTTTCAATGGTAGAAAGAGGAGGCACACCTATTAACTGTAAAACCTTCTATTATATATACCACAATGTCTGTCTACTCAGATTACTAGGGTGCTATACAATATAGATGGGTTATATTCATTGGGCTAATCACTATTCTGTCACTCTGTAGTCTCCCCACAGTCTTCTATCTGAGACACTTGAAACTTTGGGATTTTTTCAGTATACACATAAAGGACAATTAGCACTTGTTGGAAATCTTGACTAGGTTATGGACCTCATTTTGGATTATTCAGCTCTGTATCTGACTAGGATGTCAGCACTTAGAAAATGTTGAAAACAAATTCATACAGATGCTAGTAAGTAGATATGCAATTTATCCATAGTCCAGTGTTTGCACTTAGAATTCTTTTATTGTTTTGAATTCAACACACCTGGACTTTTTACACCTGCTTAAACCTGACCATCTTCTTTATGGTGCTTCCCCTTTTGATACATACCTTACTGTCAGCACTGATCATAGAAACCTTTTACAACCATTACTGCCAGCTCAAGGAACAACAATATTGTATCAGAAGACTCTGACAGTCTCATCACCATAAGCTTAAATGCAAGGAATTTGTGGTGGAACATACCTGGCAGATATTGTGAAATAACACCTCTTGTGGGACTTCTCTGTTGTTTTAATGGACATTTTGAATTTAGTAGTACATTTTCATGAGTAACATATGAGGCCTTATATGACTTCAGGTTATATGAAAAGGAAAATGTGTCTCTTATAAAGAAATTATATCTCACAGAAGTGCTTTTTAGTGATTTATTCCTGATGTTGTAGGTCATCTCTGTGGTTTAAATCATAATTTCATTATGTACAAGATGACAAGTCATTCTCTTTTTCCTTAAATTAAGAAATGTTTCACATCTTGATAATCTTATTTGCAGAATTAAATCTGAAATCAATTCCCAGGATTACAATCATAGTTTTACTTTCAGACTTTGTTTCACCTGATTCTAATTCACTCATCAGCACTTTCCTGGCATGCTAAATCATTAACTTTTATTTGACAGCTAGTCACAAATCCGGTTCAGAGCATCAGCACCCAAAATGGAGTTGGTGATATCCTGTTTGCAAGCTTACAAATCCCTGTCCTACATGACTACAATTAACCTATACCCTGTTACTATTATAAACATATGAAATGCAGAGGGAATGTTATATCTGTCATTTATGCTGAATGAGGACATATCTTAGAAAAGCATTATGGTAGTTATGTAGCAATCATGTTCAACAATCACCAACAAAACTGTGTCAAGGAAAATAATTAACTTCCATTTCCTCCTGTAAAATATCCTGTCTGTCATAATCTCTTAACTGCTTTGGAGACAGCTAACTTTGTGTTACTTGGCCATAATGCTTTCCACATTGTAATGCCAAACTCATTAAAACAATACTTACAAAATGGACTAAAGCATAGAACTAACATATCCTGAGTCATACATTAGTCCTTTCACTGAATTTAGCTCAGTAGAGGAGAGAATCGAGGAGGATAGCTCTAGGTGACTTGAGTCACTTATCCCAACATTTGATATTTCCCTTTGCTGTACATTGTTCAAATTTATAAGACAGCTACTCTTTCAGAATGCTGGAATGTGCCAGAAAGAAATATACAATCAAATAATGATAAAAGGAAAAACAGAATGATGCTCTTGAAGGAATGTGTGAGAGCCACTAGTCATTAACATGCTTAAAAGCATCAACTTAAATATTAATACATATCATGATTCTCATTTTTGAAAAATTGATTTTGGTATGGATATTAAAGATTTAACATCCAGTCATGAATGAACAGAAACGCCCAAATATAAACCACCCAGCAACTTGAGTCTTCATTTCTGTTACGTTTTTCAGAAAATGTGGTTACGTATATAAGCTTTTACAGCAACCCTTTTCAGAAAAATCTGTTGCTGTAAATATTCTTTCACAGCAACATGCTTATGTCAGCCTTACAGACTTTTTGTAGACACATATTTCTTCTAAATCTTGTCCAGTTCGACATCCCAATTATTAGAAAATAATACCATCTGTGTAAAGTTGAGTCGTTGTGTTTGCCAGCCATGATCAAACATCATCACTTATATTTATGCATTAGCTCATTTCCAATGTTTTTTTTTTTTACTTTGCATTCTTATATTATCTTTACTGTCTTATTTTTAATAACTTAATTCTGAATTTTCCAGCTCTCTCACTTTCTCTCAACCTGACAATAACAGGAGCAGTCTAGTTTCCTTCACACCCCTATATTCCCAAATCTATTTCAGATACATAAAAAGAAAAGGAACAGAATTTATGTTGTATAAAATTTTATTTGGCACTGTTTTACACCATATGTAAAAGCATTCCTTATGTCGTACCATGTATCTAAAAAAGTTACCAGGCCCAAATGTGCCTCTGATCTCTGACCAGTTTCTAGCCTATCAACATTAGGAAAATTAGTAGAGAAAATCAAGTACGCTCAACTACACGAATACATTTAAAAATCTGCTATACTATCCAGAAATCAATGGAGGTCTGGAGCAGTAGTAATTGTATTATCACAACACTGTGGGCTGTCACTAATGTTATTATTGGAGTATGATAAACGGTAACCTAACAGAAACTGTTTCACAGACATAGTCAAAGTACTGAACACCACAGATCATAGCTTGTTTTAGATTCCCTCCTAGCTACTGACCTTAGCTCTCATGCCTTACTTTAGTCTAAATACTTATATTTATGCATTAGTTTATTTCCAGACACTATAAAACAGACTCATTATGATAAAAATAGGAACATCTTCTTAGATTCCATCACCTGCCCCTCTAAGTGAGCAACCCAAGGCTCACTTCTTGCTACACTTCTCCCCTTTTTCAGAAACAAACTTCCTAATGGCTTAGCACCCTCAATGCCTCATAATACTTTATACAAATCACATGGTAGTTGACAAATCCAGCCAAACTCCCTCCATTATAATAAAGCATCTTGGCAGTGACTTCAAAATGATTACCACTAGGCTTCTGCTGAACCAACAAAGCCAGATCCATGATATCTGGTACCAGTCTAAAAGTTCACTTTAGTTCCCTCAGAATGTTATATTAAAGATAACCGCAGCTCCACTAAAACAACCAAATAATTCAGATTCCTAGGTCTATGGTTAAACAAAATTTTAACCTCATTATCCACACTGAGTAAATAACAGCTAAAATAAAGAAACTTATTATGGTCTTGGAAAATATTGCATTCCTTTCTACTAAAGCCAGAATGTCAACCGGCAGTGGAATTTGTCTCCCTTAGTTTGAATACAGTTCATCCTCTGCTTCCAAGGAAAGTCTAACCACTCTTCAACCCACCTCTTTCAAAATCTTTACACTTATTATGCCAGCTTCCTGGCATAAACACAACTGCTGAGTACCTGTGAAGGCAAGATACCTCCGGCTCCCAGTCCAAAAGAGATTAAACATTTTACTAAGATCACTCTTATTCAAGTTGCTTAAACTGCATTCTTTGCCATACCTGGCATGGAGATTATCACCTAGCAACTCTATATACAACCTCAAATCTCTCCCTAGTAATTTCTCAACACTTTAAAGTCCTCAAAATAAACTTCACCAGAATGACCATATTTTTCTCTACTTACTCCTAAACTATAGGCATCGCTATCATCATCACTGAAAAACTTCATGCAGTGACTTTTCCCAAGCTTTTAGAACTCACAATCTCCAAAAAGAAGTGTAACATGGATGCATCTGACAAATGGCATAACTTAGCTAGCACCTTGATTATGTACGGGTAGCCAGCACTTTGATTATGCACGGTTAGCCAGCACTTTGATTATGTACGGTTAGCTAGCACCTTGATTATGTATGGTTAGCTAGCACCTTGATTATGTACAGTTAGCTAGCACCTTGATTATGTACAGGTAGCCAGCACCTTATGTATGCTTAGCTAGCACCTTGATTATGTACGGTTAGCTAGCACCTTGATTATGTACAGTTAGCTAGCACCTTGATTATGTACGGGTAGCCAGCACCTTATGTATGGTTAGCTAGCACCTTGATTATGTACGGTTAGCTAGCACCTTGATTATGTACAGGTAGCCAGCACCTTATGTATGGTTAGCTAGCACCTTGATTATGTACAGTTAGCTAGCACCTTGATTATGTACAGTTAGCTAGCACCTTGATTATGTACAGTTAGCTAGGACCTTGATTATGTACATTTATGTAGCAGACGTAAATCACTCTCAAGTTCCCTTTTTAATTAGTTTAGCAAACTTGATAAGCTTAATATAGTTACCAAGGGATTTACATAATTGTTAAGGTTTTTACCTCACAGGTACAAGGTTTGTTTGTGTCTTTTGGCTTTTCCCGGTTAGGGATCGCCACAGAAGAACTCCGATCCGCTAATGATTGGCAGTAGATTTTTACGTGCCGAGTTGCCATCCCTGACGCACAACCTTCAACGAAGGTACACCCATTCACGCATGTCTACACACAGAAGATGCCATTGCTGAGAATCGAACAGGACAACATCTTACTGTGAGGCGACAATGCTACCGCAGCACCACCACCCCAGGGTTAAATTCTGACCTCTGGTTATTGGCAAGACTTGTAATAGTCTTCAGACTGATAGCTTAGTATTTACTTGGATAATTACAATGTCTGTTAGTCTATTACATTGTTATGTACAAACCTGTCATTGCTGTAGCTGTTATCATAAACCAAGGCTGGAAGTCATGAAGGGGTACAACTGGCAGCAAGCCCTAACATGGATGATCCTGCGGAGGTAGTCTTTTCCGATACAGAGACAGACCCTCCAGAGTGATTCTATGTTATCTGTATAATCACCACAGTGGGCTGTCTCCTCAGCCAATTCTAATAAGGCATTCTGGGGGAGTGACCTTTATTAATTAGTCATGTGCTGTCCCCTTGTAATGCCTAGATTTAGGGATTTATGCAGCCGAGTGATTTAGAGAATCACTTAGCTGTGTAAATTAGCATAGCTGGCTGTGTTAAAGAACAGAGTCAAAAAACTTTACTCCTCCATTGCAGTCAATGCGGAGACTGTAGAAAAGGTAAAATCAGGTAAGTGCCTGTAGAAAGGGAGTAGTGGGGGATGTGAGTGTGTGTATATGTATGTCTGTGGCAGCGTGTGTGTGTGTGTGTGTGTGTGTGTGTGTGTGTGTGTGTGTGTGTGCACGCACGCGTGCATGTCTGATGGGGCATGACTGAGCATGAATGAGCGTGTGTGTGTGTGTGTGTGTGTGTGTGTGTGTGTGTGTGTGTGTGTGTGTGTGTGTGTGTGTGTGTGTGTGCGTGTGTGTGTGTGTGCAGGTGTGTGTGTGGGGGGGGTAGGTGATTGGATGATTGTGGCCATGATTGTCATCAGTGACAGCAGTAACTCTTTATAAATATTACTGAAAGTCTGAAATATGGGAGGGAGGCAAGAGACACTAGGGACACTTCTTAAAGGAATTTAGTGAAAAGTTAACAGACAAGCATGTTTTCTTTCAAAAAGCACTTTCTGAACAATAAAAAATATGAAACTCTAATATTGAGCCATTACTGATTGATTGTAATCAGAAGTGATTTATGAAGGGCAAAATCAGGAGTGATCTGTAAAAACAAGGATAGTTGAGAATTGTGGAGATGTGTGTGTGTGTGTGTGTGTGTGTGTGTGTGTGTGTGTGTGTGTGTGTGTGTGTGTGTGTGTGTGTGTGTGTGTGTGAGTGGGTGTGTGGTTGACTGTGTACTTGTGTATTGGAGAGAGAATGAGGGGAACCTGTAGCACCACATGAGCTGCCAGTGATGATTATTATAGGGAAGTACTGATTACTATGACTGGTAGCATCACAACATTCAGACATCTGCAAATTTACCCGTAGTGAGGTTTTTCGTCATTGGGGCTAAAAGGTGTCTGCATCACACTTCCTGCTGTCACAGAAACTGCTATTTTTGGCCACAGCAATTTCGGCAAGCACAGGGAAATGTTTATGAATCCTGGCTTAAATCTACCGCAGCTGAATAGAATGTGTTATAAACTGTTAACTAAACATCTCAAATTCTGTATTTGGCCTAACATGTCTCACCAATTGAATGTTTGTTTCTAAGTTCAGACTGAAATTGGTCCTATTGGATCAGTGCTGTACCCCAGTTAACAAACTGAAGCATACAGATAAACACACATACAGAGAGTCAAAAATATTGCATACTCTGTAGTTAGTCATCTTCTGTACTGACTATACATTCTATAAAACAAGTTCATTCAGCGTTACAATTGTTTTTACTAGAACTACCAATTGGTCAACTGCTCTAATTGCATTTAAGTTAACTATTTCTATATTTATGGTCATGTGCTCAGATTACGGCAGAAAATAGTATATGGAATAACCAGCAAGTCATTAATGTCTGTGTGGTGTGGAATGTCACACCTCTAACGGCCACCACACATTTTGCATTCCAGAGACTTTTCTGAAAAATAAACTTAAAAAGCATAAGATAGTCAAATGTAAATATTATGTGAACAATAAATGTTATTAAAACTGTACAAATATCAGTAAGAAGTATTCTTTACTATGATAATATCTGGTGCATTCATAGTCTTTTCCATAAATACTGTAATATATTTAAATCCATACATATCTCAAAATTATATTTTTTCTAAACTTTCACAAATGTTCATATCTTGAAAGCTATACAACCTAGACATATATTGTTAGAACATTTTTGTTAACTGGACATAATCTTTCACATGACAACAAGATGTTCCTCCACAAGCTACAGAAATATGAAAGCATATGTTTAATTGTATAAATACCAATACAAATAATACTGGATAGCTCTCAAAATGTACTCCTTAACAGTGCAGATATTAAAGACTGTTTTCTTCAACAGCATCTAAGGTTTCAACTAATGTCATACAACAGTTTGTAAGTCACTTGGTTTTTGAAGTTCATAGGTTCATAGGTTCATAGGTAGGTACTAGGCTATTGGCCCAAGGGCCTACATAAGCCTAGCCAACAAGGTTCCCTGGCTTACACCACCCAAGAAAGTTATTTTCCTGTGCCACTGTCGAGCAGAGACACAGAAGTGATCCCCAGGGTATATTTCCTATTTCCCATCCACTCATCAAGATTTTTCTTGAAGAGTGCTAATGAAGAACTTCGCTTGACATAGATGGGTAGCCTGTTCCAGAGTATGGGAAGTCTCTGGGACAGGAATCTATCCTTCCAGCATGTCCTGTTTAATGTGGGGACAAGGTTTAGGTCCCTTGAGCGTTTAACTCGGAGGGAATGGAATTTCTTTAGGTGTAGCATGTCCAATAGCTCTGGGCTAGACATAGCTTTATATGTTAGGCAGAGATCATTTCAGAGTAGGTGATATGCTACGGAGTAAAGCTGGAGTTTTCTGAGACGGTCAGTGTAGGGCATTTGTTTGAGGCCAGTAATCCTCTTTGTGAGGTACTTCTGTGGCCTTTCCAGCTGCTGCAGATGTCTTGTGAGATACATTCCAAAAGGGGTGTTGTACTCTATAATGGGTCTAATGATTGTTGAGTAGAGAGGAACAATGACCTCTTTTTTCCTGGATGAGAATGCTTTTATGATGAGGTGTGCCATGTAGAAGGACTTCCTGACTACTGTGGCGTGTGACTATCAAAGGAGAGACTACTGTCCACCTGGGTCCCAAGGTCTCTTATCACACATTCGGTGTTAAGTAGATTACTGCCTATGTGGTAGTTCATTGGTACAGAGTTTTTACCAAAGGGGATGACAGTGCACATTTTGGTATTGAGCTTGAGGCCATGGCTCTGACACCAGGCATCTGTCTCAGCGAAGCCCTTCTGTAGGATGTCCACATCATTTTGGGACTTGACTATGGCGCCTAGTTTGCAGTCATCTGTGAACTTTGTTAGCCAGAGGCCTTCTGTGTTAGCCTGTACTTCACAGAAGTAGATATCAAACAGGAGAAGTCCCAGGACAGAACCCTGTGGTACTCCACTTGTCACTGCTTTGAGATCAGATTTGGAGTCTGCAACTTTTACAGTGTGGGTTCTGTCAGTGAGCCAGTTGGCAACCCATCTTGTGATGTAGGGATTTATACCTAGTTTAGTGAGTTTAGTTATAATTCCAGAATGGGGGATGGTGTCGAAAGCCTTGGGGTGGTCAAGATAGGCTGTGTGAACCACATTACCCTCATCTACGGCTTTGGTGACTGCCTTAAAGAATTCAATCAGGTTCAGGAGGCATGGACCGCCTTTTACAAACCCGAACTGAGTGGGATCCAGAGTTTGGAGGTTACCAATTTCTTTGTTTATGAGTTCCATAATGATACGTTCCATGGCCTTGCAGACCAGGATCATCAGGCTAATAGGTCGATAGTTCCCAGGATCAGTGGTGGCTCCCCCTTTGTGGAGTGGGATAACTGTTGCTGTGTGCCATTCAGTGGGCACAAAGCCTTTCGCGAGGCTATTATTGAACATGGTGCTTAAGTGGGGAGCCAGTCCATTCTGAAGTTCGTGTAAAACGTAGCCTGGGATGTTGTCCGGTCCCATGGATGCTGTGTTTTTGGCTTTAGAGAGAGCAGTTTCTACCTGCGCAGTTGTGATTACAGGGACTATGCATTCTTCCTGTATAGATATGAGCCCTTTAGGGGGTGGGGGGGTAATGTTAGCACTGACCCTATCTGCCAGGATGTTGGCAATATCAGTTGGTTCTGTACTTTCCATGCCATTGTGCTGTAACTCAGAGCAGATCTGGGTGTTGTCATCGAGATTCTTGACATAGCTATAGAATGCTTTGTGGTTGTCCTTCGAATTAGTGGTGATTTTGTTTTCATAGCTAGCTTTGGAGGATCTTATAAGGGATCTCAGCTTCTTACTGAGGCTGACCAGGGAGCTCCTCCACTCATGGGATTTTACTCTCTTTTGCAACAGTTTCTTTTTTCTGTTGTACAGTTTGTTTATGGCAGGGGACCACCAGATTGGCTTCCTTTTTTTGGAAGATAGCATCTTGGTTCTGTTTTGGATAGCATGATCCATGCACTCATGTAAGTGCTTATAGAGTGCATTTGTGTAGGATTCAGCAGTCGTAACTGTATTGTCCATCTGCATGGGTGTCATGAAGTTCACCACTTCTGTCTTAAGAAGCATGAAGTTGGCTTTGGAGAGATTTTTTACCATGGTTTCCTTAATGGGGGGTGGGGTCGGAATGTGGATATCAAGGGTGAGTAGCTTATGGTCAGATTGGACCAACGAGGAGTTGACTTCAGGTGTGGAACACCGGTCACTCATGTTGGTAATGTCTAGGTCTAAGATATTGTTGCCCCTGGTGGGGGTGTTGATAAGTTGATCCAGGGCATTGGAGTTTATGAATTCCAGAAATCGTTGAGCTAATGAGTTGGTACACGAGTAGTTTTCCCAGTTAATGGTGGGGTAGTTGAAGTCGTCCATTATTATAGTGTTTGGTTGAACCCTAATATTTTCTAGTACATCAAGAAAAGAGGAGTGGGAATCCTGGGGCAAAGTGGGGGATCTGTAGCAAACTACAATTTGGATTGCAGTTTTTCCCAGAGTTAGTTGCACTTGGATAACCTCGGATGCATTATGTTGAGCAACTAGCCTGGAGGTGTGGATATCCTTAATGAATATGGACACACCTCCGCCTTTGGTGTTTCGGTCCAGGTTACATGGCCGAAAAGTGTGGTATGAGTTATAGCCTGGTAGTGCAGGGGTGCTGTCTGGAGCCTTGAACCAGGTCTCAGTCACTACACAGATATTGATGTTCTCCATTTTAAGGAGTGCCTCGAGTGAGTGCATTTTGAGATTTAGACTTCTAGCATTGATTACATTGCCCTCAGTTTTTGCTTGCCTGTTCCTGCTATGGTGGTGAATTTGTCATTTGAACCTTGCCTAAAAAAGGCATTTCAGGGGCAGCAAGAGCCTTAGCCCGTATCCAGAATCCCAGGGGCGACAGGTGCAGGCCATCTGTGGCAAAGCATCGTGGTCTGTCGACCATGTCATCCCAACCAGATACTGGATCCCCTTAGAATGACACCAGAAGCTTAGCCAATTGTTGAAGTAATTAATTTTGTCCTTGTACTATGGTGTCATTCTGGGTGATGGCAGAATGCTACTGAGGGCTAGCGTCATACCTGCCTGGGCTACAAGATCGGAGAGCTCTTCCATGTCTCTTTTCATGTAGTCCAGGGAGGCACGTCTCAGGTCATTCACACCAACATGAACAATGACAGAGTCATATTTGTACTTGTTGTGGAGTGACCTGAGTACGTGGGTTATGTGGCAGATCCTGGCACCTGACAGGCAGCTGACAGTAACTTTCTCCTTGTTTAGCCTGGTGAGTGGGACATCAGTGTGCCTGACTATAGAGTCACCTATGACTAGTGTGTTGGGTATGTTATTTTGCCTTATTGGCTGTGGTTGAGTGGCACACTGAATTTGTGGGCTATGTGTAATTTGGGTTGTGTTGGGGGATGGAGGTTGCTTGTGTTTCTGTTTTTGTGGTCTCTGTTGCTTAGATTATCATTGAGAGCCTCTGCAAATGTTTTTGTGTTACTATGTGTGGATTTTGGTGGTGTAGATTTAGTGAGACTATGTGATGAGTGTGGTGTGGTGCAAATGTTTACCTTCTACTCATGACTGTCAAGTTCAGTCAAGTTTTATGTATATATAGAAATAGTGCTTATTTTCATAACTACTAACAAACAACTGGACATATTTCCAGTATATTGTGAAATAAACCAGCATTTTCATTGAATTGTTCTGCCTCTCACATTGGCGTTTTACACCAAACACCTCAATAAAATGTAGGTCTCTCAGTTATGAAAATATGAACATAAATACGAAAATATCAATAACAAGTGGCAAACAAAGATTAATTTCTCCACTGCAGCATATCTAGACTGACAATTTTAGTGTCATTTAGTTAATACCTCATTGCTCTTTCTAATACTGCCTATTATTAGCTGGTAGGTTACCTAGTTAAAAAATCCAAATTCCATGAAAAGTTCTGGATACCATATGAGATATGGGTGTGAACTGGAACTGGAAGTATACAAAAAAGGAATTTTAGGCTTGAATGAGTTAAGAAACAAACAAAAGATAAATAAATGCATACTCACATAAACATATACACGTACATGTGTGTGTGTGTGTGTGTGTGTGTGTGTGTGTGTGTGTGTGTGTGTGTGTGTGTGTGTGTGTGTGTGTGTGTGTGTGTGTGTGTGTGTGTGTGTGTGTGTGTGTGTGTGTGTGTGTGTGTGTGTGTGTGTGTGTGTGCACGCGCGTGCGTGTGTGTGTGTGTGTGTGTGTGTGTGTGTGTGTGTGTGTGTGTGTGTGTGTGTGTGTATACATACATACATAAGGTGATGAGTTTCCATAAAATGGAGAGACTACGTAAGGTTTTGGTGAGCATGACTACAGTCCTCCAGGAGAGATGTCTAGCTATAGAACTCTCTTAGAGTCCCAAAACAAGTGACTCCCAAGGATATCAAGCCAGCAGGATGATGAAAAGGCCTACTTGTTGGCATTTTAAAGATACACAACACAAGAGCAGTGGCCCCAAGACAAGTGGACAATGATTCTGCCATCACAGTTGAGTGAGGACTTGCTAAAGACCTATTTGGCTGTAGAAGATGTGGATGCCCAAATTACCATAAACTAACAACAGAAATATTGGCAATGGCCATAGCTTCATCTGTGACCCAGACTCATAATTGTTATAACAAGGCATTTAATGTGGACTGACCATTAAGATCACAAATGACAATGCATATTTTAAAACTGCAGTAAAATTTTATTTTTAAAACGTAAGTAAAATTTAAAAAATATAGACAGGCAGTAAATAATCTTAAAAAGGCACTCCCTACTAATTTAAGAAACTGACTATTCCAATATGACCCTAAATTTTCTTCTGAATAGCGACCTTCTTTAACAGAGCATTTATTGTTAACTGAACTCACAAATCATAAGTTAAATTTGCATGCAGAAAAGGCTAATACCAAGATTTCATCTAAGTGTACTGCTTTACCTGCAAAGAAGAAAAAAAATGTCTCCATCTAAGCTGATTTGTTTTAAATATTTTAGGATGGGGCATATAGCCAAGTGCTGCACAGTTAATAATGATATTATGCTTGCCAAAACTGCTAATGTTAGTCAAGAAAATGTACCTAAAGCACATCTATGAAAAATAACTGTATGTAATATGGTCATGATGAATTGCTTTACTACTAGAAGTGTAGAATCTCCTTTGTCCTGGTCCACTTCAATGAACACACAACACTGAATGACATTTGACGACCTTTATTAAACTTCCATAAACATGATTGTTAACCAATAATTATAAATTCCAACCAAAACATGACACAGGTGATAACATCTATGTAAGAAAACATAAAATAACCATAAGGGCAGCGTAACCACTCACCCTTGATAAGCAGCATCCCCCACTTGCTCGCTTATCTTTGCACTAACAAGGCAGCGTTCCCACTCACCTTCAATTTATTGAATTACACCACCATCTACTCTGCTTGCTTATTAACTTATCCAACAGAACTGCTCACTTTCCTTCCCAGCTTATTGAATTGCACCTCCAACACCAGAGGGGGAACAGAAGAGGGCAAGCCTGCCCCTCTTCTCTGCCTTCCCAAACAGAAATAACCACAATCCCACTAATAAAAAAGGGGAAGGGCAGAAGGACAGCAAGTTCACGCCAAAATGTGATTCCTACCTCAGTTACACTTGACAAAACCCTCTAAGCCCCACCCTACCCTTACTTCATTTCCTCCTAACATCCCTCCATCCCAATTAACCCTATCCTCCCCTTATTCTTAATTCCTGCTAATCTATGTATCTAGCCCCACTTGAAGATGTCCCAGAACAAAATGGTCTGTTCCAAACCTCATTTCTGTCACTGCGCTATTGATAAACTTGTCAATTTGGATATTGTAGTTTTGGAATAAAAAAAAACAGGGATTGCTGGACTCAGGGATCATGATTAACTTAAATCACAACTGGTTTGCAGACATAGTACTACTATAAGCAGAAAATTGAAATGATATGTATATATATGAAGACAAGAAGGAATACCTTATAACATAGGCAGAAATTAGTACTCTCAGCTAAGTTATTTTCCCTGTAGGTTTGAGTGCCTGACTTAACACATGATGTGAAAATTGGTCAAGACATCCTCCAGCTTAATGAACCATGAAAGTTATGAAGGAAATATTAACCAGATATGCTGCTAGAAATATACAGCTCCAGTTCAGAAAAGTGACTTGGCTCTGGTTGGAAGGGTTAGATAAATGTAATACTGAGTCTTGTAAAAAAATATTCTAGATGTCAAAATAATGTAGAGAATCAGTCAGAGATGGTGAGTTTTTATAAAAGATTCCTGCTGTTAAATAATAAGGGAACTTAGTGTGGAAGCATGAAAGGAAGGGCAAATAGCTGAGTACAGTAAAGGCAGAGAGTATAGAGACTGCAGAAGAAGTAAATAAATCTTAAGTTTAAGAAAATGGGAAAGGAGAACTTTAACAGAGCAATAAATTCCTCCCGTCTACACCAAATCAGACTGACAGTTAAAAACAGAAGGACTCTAATGGTAAAGAAAATATGAAAAATACTGAAGGAATGGAGGGAAACTACCACAACCCATGAAGGAAGAAAACAATGCTCATGAGTTGCCTTTTATAGGAAAGAACTAGATCAATGGATATAGCATCTATCTGTATTTGTACAAAAAGAGGTCATGGACTTCACTTCAAATCACAATACTGATAAAAGCAATACAGACCTGGCTAACCTACACATTAGTAGTGTACATTTTATCAAGACTAGTATTTATGTAGAGATAAAAGAAAATAGATGTGGAATTACTGGAAGAGAGCAGCCAACTGCATACCCCTACTTTGAATTATGGGAAAAAATGGTTTACAGGGCAATAAAAGACAAAGAACAGCTAGTTTGCCACTTGTTAGTTCTAAGACAATTTAGAAAATTTTGTAATGAAATTAACAAGGGGCCATATTTTGAGTGGTCATTTAAGGAAGTATAAGACAAATGTTGGGTTTTGGCCAGGTTTGATTGACTGGTATTACAATGAATACAGAGAATGTTTGTGTAGCCTATCCAGAGTTCTGAAAAGCAGCACTCGGCCAAGGACTTAAGAACCCTGTGATACAAAATGTTTATAGAAGAATTAAATATGCCAAGGTTAGAGGTAGACGTGACTCAATTACTAGTTAGGATAGAAGGAGATGAGATGCAAATGGTGATGTTTAACCAATCCACATGAAAGTCCCCAGGAATAGATGGCATTCCTCTAGAAGTTTGGAAACTGAGGGGAAAACTGATAAACATACGGAAGGTTTTGTTTAACAATATTTTAAGGAGAGGAGAGGAGAGGAGAAGTACCAACATCCTGGAAGAAAGTGGTGGTGATTGTAATACCTAAAGAAGGTAAAGACCCATCAGATCCAACATCATACAGGTGCATTTTAATATTAAACCATGATTATAAAATGTTTATGTCTATAATGGCAAAAGTGATGCCAGAATTGATGGATATGGATTAATGCATTTTTGTGGAGGGGAGGAAAACATTTGACATCATTAACAGAACATTGATGATCCAGATGGAAGCAGAATGTAAGAAAATTCCACTGTTGTTGGTGGGTCTTGATGCAGGCAATGCATTTGACAGAGTAAGTTGGAACTTTATGAGCAGGGCAATTGAAGCATTTGCATTCCCTGATAAAATTATAAGGTTGATTAGGGATCAGAGGCAAAAATTAAAGTGGGTGGGTTCCTCTCTGATAATTTCTACTTGAGTATAGGAACCAGGCAGGGGGTGTCCTCTTTCCCCTTTGTTATTTCCATTATATTTAGAGCCACTGGCAAAGAAAACAAAGGACTCAAAAATTCACGGATATAATTGGTATAGTAATCAAGAAAAGCTGGCTCTATTTGCAGATGATATTACTTTATACCTGATAAAACCAGAAAAGGATATTTCAGTGTTGTGAAACATTTTGAAACAGTTTCATATCTTTTTGGGATACAAAATTAATGAAGCTAAAACAAAGGCAGTAGCTGTAAATTATGTACCCACACACAAATTGGTTCAGCAATATCCATATTTATGGGGACATGATAAAATGAAATACTTAAGAGTATAGATTAAAAAAATTCCAGTGTGGCAGAAACAGATATGTGGGAACAGACTTAACAAAAAAATAATAAACAAACTGAGAGATTGAAAGCTTTGTTATATGGATATGGATGGTAAGACACAAGCAGTTAAATGTTTTTAGTCCTTTTAATCTTATACACAGGTCAGGCATACGTTTATCAACCAGAGGACAAGTTGTGGATAGTAATTAATACAGAGCCGAAGGAATTTATCTGGGAAGGGAAGATGGCAAGAGTCATGTGGGATAAGATGATTCTTCCAATAGGATAAGGCAGATTGGGATTACCTAGTTTGAAGAGGTAGTTCAGAGCTACCCAGTTAAAGCTCCTATACACAGCACAAGCAGAAACCTATAATTCAAAGTGGAAAGGGATGATGATGAAACACGAGGGGATGTTCAAGAAACAAGGAGAGACTGGGATTTTGGATGCAGATCTTTAAGGACAAAACAATAATCATGAAGAATATTATATTCATAAAGTAGCAGAAAGTATTTTAAGAACTAAGCCAACACGGGAATGGAGAAAGAAGATTCTGCTGATAGGGATGACTGCAATTAGGGATACAGACAATAGGCAAGAGGGACTAGAATTTATTGGAGAAAACTGGCAAAGGAATCAAGGTAATTAGTATCAAATAACTAGAGAGGGAAAGGTAATAGAATGGGAAGATGCAAAGAATTTATTTGGACTGCAGGTTAGAGATTGCCTTAGCTACCAGGAATTGATATCAGAATATAGACAAAGAGAAATAAATACGGGGGGGGGGTCCTAACTGAAAGACCAGCACTGGTAGAGTTTTTAGAAGAACCCAGAACAAAAGCTGCTATTAAAAAGGAATAATTAGTAGAGCATATGAAATGTTGCATGATAACTATAAAAATCAACCAGAGGTGGTTAGAAAGTATTGGGAAGAGAGAATGGACAAACAATTCACAAAGAAACAGCGGAGGGATATAAGTATGTCTTCCAAATATGCAACAAAATCTCGAAGGTTAAAGATTTTTGCTTTGAAATGTTTACATATTTATTTTTATCCCCAAAGTAGACTCCAGAGAATTTTTACTTCGGTAGACAGCAAATGTTGGAGGTGTGATGGGGAAGAAAGAGATAATAGGGAACATATTTTCTGGGATTAGAATGAGTTGATATGCTTTAAGGATTCCCTGCAGATGACTCTTTCAGAGATACTGGGTGAGCAAATTGGTGTATCGAGGGAAATCATTTTTCAGAGCTATGATACAGAATCAGAATGGCTTAGATACAGAAATGCCTTTCTGAGTCTAATTATGGTGGCTGCCAAAAAAGCAATTAATAGAAAAAGGAAATCAAAGTCTAAACCAACTGTACTAGAAATAGTGAATATAGTAACAGGGATAAAACAACTGGAATTGGGATCTTTAGAAAAAGGTGAGAAATGGCACTCAACAACAGAAAGGGAGTGTCTGGCAAGCAAGAAGCACCTCATTGCCCTAAAACACTATTTGTTTGGAAGATAATTTACACTTATTACAGACCATGCTCCTCTGTAGTGGTTTTATAGACAGAAAGACAGTAATTCCAAACTTTCTCACTGGGTATTAACCCTCCACCCATAAAATGTTAGGATTATCTACCTTAATGCAAATTATGTAAAGAAGTTCTGCAAGGTTGAACTGTATTTGATAAAGCTGTTGCAAAGAACTGAATTCTCTATTGTAAAGAGCTAGGCACTACTTTTATTGATTTATCCTGTTTGCCACAAGGAAGCAATGTTTTTGTTGCCACATGTAAATAAACCTATTCTACCTTCTGGAAATCTTTTTCAGGGATTAATTTATTATTGTGAATACCATTAAACATGCATAAAGAAATAAAGATGGGAAAGTTTGTTTTGTGTGTTTGTTTTATGATGGGGAGAACTCCATCCCCACCACCTATAAAGGGGTCCATGCCTTCTACAAACCATTACTTAATTTATAACTAACTCTGAGTTTGCAAAATGTTGAGGGAGAAGGCAAACTGTTATCACTGGAGAAGCCATAGCTTGTGAGGCAGTGCAGCACAGTCATTAATCAGCTTTTCTCCAAAAATGTTTCACACTTGGAACTATTAAATAAAAGTATGACACCTTGCAGCTGTACTTGAATTGTGCATCACCTTCCTATGTGTTCCAGTGTTGTAGTAACCCTACACAGTGTACACTGATGATCTAATGAGGTGCAATACCTTTTTGGTGTTCAAGGTAACAAACATATTTTGGTCTGATTACCTGATTTACAGGTTTCAATAATTGCTATGATATGCATTGAAGCCAGACACAGATATTTGTTAACTTCTGACAAACTAAGAAATTTCAGTGAAGTAGCAGTTATATTCAAAAGTTAAAATAATTCACAATATTTCTGAAGTTAAATGCATTTTATTTGCATATTTTGTAAAGCAGTAAATAATGTCATTTAAATTTAATATATCACCAAGACAAATAATATTTAGTGGCATTTAACTTTATTATTACATGTATTATTTTCTGATTTTTTTTCAGAAACTTTTGCTCCTCTAGGCTTGTCCCTTTTTTCTTCAGTTTTATGTTAGTATTGGAATATTTTTTTCCATAAATTTTGGTCCTCTAGGCGTGTCCTCTTTTTTTTCAGTTTTATGTTAGTATTAGTATTAGCATATTTTGCAGGAGCTGCTCTCCAAAAGGTCTAGACACAGAGTTCTGGGATGCCTGTGAAATCTTTACCAAATAGAGTACTCAACACATCTAACACATGGAAAGCTATTCCGACAAGCTAAACAAAGTGTGACAGCTGAAAGGTATTATTGATGCTGTGTTATAACTGGATCATGGCCTCTTTTATGTATGTGGCCATAATTTCCTTTTGAGTATAGGAAAAAATAAGAGGTACAGTAAGACAGCTCCTACAGGAAAGGGGAAGGGACCAAGCTCAATGTAATTATTGCCAGAACATTTCCTTTCTACAACAAACCTGTCAACTTACAATGCAGTCTTCTGAACTGCAAATCATTTATTTTGTCAAATCGCCAAAATAACGGCAGCTAATAAATTATTCAGTAGCACGGAGTTTCAGCCTTCTAAGCAGAAAACAGATGTACTCAAACAAATGTGTTATATGAGTCATTTTAAATGTTTTGTGCATTCAGTGTTTCATGTGAAAATCACTGTCATATTTGTACTCAAATCTTTTGCAAAACAACTTTATATTACACTGCATATGTATTACAGTTCACTGCATCTGTTATGCGCTCTAAAACTGTTCTTCCTGAGCCTCGACTCTGAATGGGCCAAACCTGTTTAGATACACCAGATGTAACTTAGATAGCTAGTCGTCAGGCACACAGAAAGACAGACAGACAGATAGGCAGATGAAATGTCACACGTTAAACTACACCATGACATTCTTTCCATTAGTTTTACATAATATATTAATTGCAGCATTAGTGCGGAGATTCAGAGGTCCCCAGGTGTCATTTTTGTGTGGAAGGAAATGTATAAGGCAAAATATCACATTAACTGTTAATCTTAGAAACAGGAAAAAAGAAGAGGTCTGAAAAAGTTTAATTTCAGCTACAGTTGTACAACAAGCATGTTTCCAAGTAAAATGCCTGACAAGTATATGGTTTACACTTTTAAAACTGCAAAGATGCTAAAAAGTAAATATATGTTTAATCTTTGTACTTTCTTAGCATGAAAGATCTTTATGTGGTATTTCACAAATAAACTGAAGATTAGACGTATTTTGATCATGAAAAGATCTCATTCAGTTTATAAAGAGCAAATACTTTTCAAAACATATCCAAGAAAGGTGATTGACTTTAGTAAGGATTACT
Source organism: Protopterus annectens (assembly GCF_019279795.1). NCBI lineage: Eukaryota > Metazoa > Chordata > Ceratodontiformes > Protopteridae > Protopterus > Protopterus annectens. Next base: position 1,806,241,566 of record NC_056728.1, read on the forward strand.
ATTAGAAATTTGAAAAATTTTGCTCATTCAGTTAAAGTGTACAAACTGAAACTACTGAAAGAACAGAGACACACCAGCATGGTATAATGCATGTGTGACCAGATTCCAGAAAAAAATTACACCTGGTCAGGGTGCTGCACTGAAGTTATAGACACTGCTTGCATGTGCTGAAGATGCCAAATGAAACGTTGTGGGCATTTTCTACAAACTCAGATATGCACAAGCATTCAGTGCCACTCATCATATTCTGTATAGTTCTATAACACTGTGTAGTGATTCTATGTATTTATAATACAACAGTAAAAAATGGAACAGCATGCACAGCATCACTGCTATATACATATGTAGAAAAATAAGAATGTTTCCTTATCAGGCATTACTGCTATGGAGGAACATACCAGCTGCTACTGAGTCTGCAGAAGAAGATGACCAGTCAATATACCAGCTGCTCCTGTTAAAACAGCTGTCTGGCCCATTACCAATGCATACCACTTCAAGAAGGAGGTAAACATACATTTCAACCTCTTAGCTTAAAAATCTGGACAACGCCTGACATAATGGGGGGACAAAGGCCCAAAAATAGGGACAGATTTTAAATATTACTCTTATAAACTTAGAAATCTGCTACAGTACCAACTTACCTCTCCTATCCTTCTCTAATACCATAAGCCATAACCAAAATAATAGCAAGCTTTCCTCAGCTCTCTTTTTAGATCTCTCCAAGGCCTTCAATATAGTCAACCACCAAATACTCATGCACACCCTTAAGGCATTCTTACTAAATAGCCATTTGCTTCAATGGTTCCAATCTTACCTGTGTGGTAGGCAACAGGCCATCCTATGGCAGGCAAACTATCAGCTTATCTACCTGTCACCCTAGGTGTCCCCCAGGGCTCCAAACTAGGACCCCTTATTTTCTCTCTCTTTATTAATGACCTTTCCACTGTCATCCCAAATGCTACCTGTATCCAGTATGTGGATGACTCCACCTTGATTTGTTCAGCCACCTCTCCGACATATCTAATGACATTAACACAGAATACTTTAAATATAGTTGAAAACTGGCTCTCTAACCATCAGCTGATATTAAACCCTAACAAAACAAAGTTGCTTCTTTTCTCCCCAACTTGTAAGTCTTCCTCACTACTCTTTACCATAAAATCTAATAATGCTACCATTATCTCCCCAGATGCACAAACCAAACTTTTAGATGTCACAATAGACAACACCCTCAAATTTGATATCCATGTCAATCAAACTATCAAAACCATTAACAAAAAACTTGGCTCCCTCTATAAGAGCAAACCTTTCCTTACTCCATTTGCTAGGACTGCTATTGCTTGTTCCCATCTACTCTTCACTCTTCTCTATGCCTCCCCTCTACTCACTAATTTGAACAAATTCGCTCTTAGCAAACTCTCCAGCTGTTATAACTATATTGCTAGATTTGCAACAGGCACAGCCTATAGGACCCACCACTGTCACAACCTAATCTTCTGGAGTGGCTAGAATGGCCTAACTTATTTCAGTACAACCAGCTTATAATTGCCCATACAGTTCTCAACCACCCTGATAATACGCCTGCACTTAAAAATATTATCAACCCTTATAGAAACCTGAGTTCACTTCGCTCTTTTAATAAACTACTGGTTCAAACATCCAAAATCAACAACTCTGCTGGAGACTCTCTGTTTGCTAACTCTGTTGGCAAAACGTGGAACTCTCTACCTGCTGATCTTACTCTTGAACCCTCTCTTATTCAGTTCAAAATAAGCCTCAAGCTATACTTTAAAACTCACTGGCTATGTCCTTGTTCAAAACCCAACTAGATCCTCTTCTATTGTCTGTAATCATGTTACATTGCCTATTCAATTTGTCAACACTGTTTTAAAAATGTATGATTATATTACCTGCTTGCTCAACTGGAGCCTGTAAAGTGTGTGTAACTTGTAATCATTTTGTGAATTTTACTGTATATTCTACCTTGGAGGTTTTCTCCCAGGGCCTCCCCTGAAAATGGACATTGTTTTCTGAAGGATATAAAGTCTGAAACTGAAATGTATGTAATTATTTAGTTACTTCAATCTTCAGATCGTCAAAATGATTTGGTAGAAAAGCACAAATTTTATGAGGAATAGAACAAAAATATGAGGCAAAAATCTGGACATTCTGGGAAAATTTGGACAGTTAAGAGGTATGGAGGTAATACTGACTCTCTGTGTAGTTTTTGTGTGTCACTCATGACTTCATGTAGCCAGTGTGGTGAACCAATCTGACTGGAACAACAGTTTAGAACAGTCAACCAAAAAGCTGTTCTATGAGATACTGCACCTACCTCAGGATTTGATGCCATTTCCTGCACATACAGAGACACGAGCACCCCCCCCCCATTAAGGTGGAAAAATTATGGCAAACACAGGGGTTACATTCCTTGAATGAAAGTTATCATAATTCATCTATGTAAGAATTGATATGACTGTAGAGTACTGGAATAAGCTGGAAATAACTGGAAGAAAGTGGAATGAGACTGGAATGAATGTTTGTATTTAATTACCCAAACTTGTGCTTAACAGGTGCCAGTATCTCCTATATGGGCCAAACCTTTTTGCCCCTTTCAGAATAAAGTCTGCACAAACTGTAGTTTGGTTAAGAACTCTTTTCTTTCTGTAGATTCTTGAGTTGTGCACCACAGCTCTTGCCATGTTTAGGCCTTACTTTGCATTGCCACAATCACTGCTGAGGTATTGGAAGGGCCCCCTTAAAATTTCATGTTTTTTTTTTTTTTTTTTTTTACACTTAGGCCTTTTAAATCCCCCTTTCCATCTCCTGTGTAAGTTTGGGTGGCTGATATAATACTTTTTTGATGGTATTTAAAATCAAACAGGAAATTATTTAAATGTTTAATACTGATAGCTTGTCTTTTTGTAGCAATATCTGCAAAGTAAAGCAAAACATAAAAAATAGCACTAGCAGCTTTAACAATTATAAACTGATAGCATTGCTTGTTGCCCTGATTTTATTTACATTTTGCTGCATGCAATAAATGCATACTAACAAACTTGTAAGCAAATTGATAATGTACTACATTAAAATAGACCTATGTTACTAATAAAGTCTCACAAGTCTGTAACTGAACCGATAGTGTACTAAACTGAAATGGAAAGGTTGTATCTTTATTACTAAATTCATTGGAAATCTTAGTGGCATTATGTTTCCTTGTCATAACCTCAAATGAAACTAAAGTAGCAGTTTGACACTGTATTATTATTATTTCAACATTTTATGTATTTCTATACCTTTATAAAATTAATTTTAACTGTTGAATTTTCTGCATTCACTCTGAGACCCTCAGGTCATAATTTACAAAATAAATTTTTCATTGGGCAGGTCTCTACCCACTGTTTTATACTTAGCATTCCCTGACATCATTTAACTTTTTTAGTATTACTGAATGCTGCAAGGATTTATCATTACCATCTATAGGTTCATGGGTTAGTACTAAGCTAACTGCCCTTGTGAGCCATTATAAGCTTAGCTAATTATCCCTTGTGAGACTCAAACGCTGCACCTTGTGTTTGTAAGGCAAACACTTTAACCATTAGGCCACCCTCCCTTAATAGATTAGTACTAGACTAACTGCCCTTATGAGCCATTTTTAAGCCTAGCCAATTATCCCTTGTGAGACTCAAACCCTGCATCTTGTGTTTGTAAGGCAAACATCTTAACCATTAGGCCACCCTCCCAACCCTATAGTTTCCTTTGATAAATTGCAAGAACTGTTACTGCGTAAAACTATTACTAATAATATTAAACTGATCTTTACCATACTGTTTTATGGCATAAAGTATTGTCTTTAATTTAGCTCATTGAGCTGGCCTGTAATCTGATAACTTAATTATGTAAGTCTGTGCCTCTGGTGTTCTTGGTAAACTGCAGTTTCTGCATGAAATATATATATATAGCCTTGGAAATGTTTACATATACATATTTCTTACTACAGTTGAACTGATCTGATTTTGGAACTTTACTTGTCCATCCTTTATACAAGTATGTGAAGTTTCTTCATATAACAAAATTACATTGTATTCTTTTCCTAACATAAAATTTGAACCTTTGGCTTTAATGCCACATAATATTTATATTACACTCTTTTTTGCATGGAATCTGAATTTCTGACTGTACTGTCACTTTTAAAATGTAGTATTGACTTTAAATTCTACATTATGTAAGCTAGCAAAACACCATTAATATATGTGAATGAGTTTCTGTCTCTGTCTGTATCAAGATATTATTTCTGCATTGCAACACTTTACTGCCATAATTTAATGATCTTAACAATGTCTGCTAAAGAACACAATGACAGAAAAAAAAATCATCTTTATTCTGCAAATTACCTTGACTGCCATTTCTAGTATACCATACACAGCATGTGCTTCCAGAATGGAAAATACATATACCAATTTTAAATCTAGTACTAGTCTGAAACTGTTACCTGTTTTTTTTCTTACTGACCATTTCCAGTCTGTCTTTGCTTTTCTGAGAATAAGATACTATTTCTGAAAATGTGGTAACGTGACTTCCTGCACTTCAGCTGTGGCAACTGAACCAGAATTGATTATATATTTAACCTATGAATCAGTGTGTTCTTGTCATAATCAATTCTTTAAAATCTCTACATTTGTACAATCTACTACACACACATTCTTGCAAGTATGATCTGTGTGTACTACTGTACATTCTGTAGCAGTTTTATTTTTCCATAAAATCTTGTTACTGAAGTCTAAACTTGTAACTCTGATGAGATGTCCATACATAGTACAGAACTGCTACATTTAGAACTGCTCACTGCTGTAACCTTTGACCCTTTAAATCCTGACATATCTGCACTTGTGTCCACTAGTAGAGGTGTATTTGTAACTGAAATCATTGTGTCTGCATTAATTAGTACACTATTCCATAATTTAATTTCAGTAAACAATGAAATATCTTAACCTGAAACAATAACAGATAAATAATCTGGTTTGGTGCTGAACTGCTATACCCATTATAGATAAGCTGAAAATTCTTTTTTATAGAACCAGTAAGAACACTGTCTTTAGCTATACTATCCATTTCTTCTTTAGTTTGCCCTGAAACACTTGAAATACATTGACTTGAGGTAAGTTCTGCATTTTTATCTTTATTTTGACCTAAAGTCTGTATACTATTTATGCTTGTGTTTACTTTACCAAACTGATCAAAATATGCACTCTGATCCCTCTTATCCCCCTCAGTGAAATATTTGCACTGGCTTCTGAAAACAATAAACTAGAATTTATTACATTCTGAATGTCTGTATTTGAAATAAAATGAACTTCAGACATTACCAATGTTTGCTTTATGCTTTGTCTGGAAATCTGCATGTTATGTACACTGACTGTGTTGACATCTGTAGCTGCAATACTGTGACTTAACTCTGTATCTTGAATTACATGTAAACTAGAACTTATTACATTCTGAACATCTGTATTTGAAATACTGCAGCTTAGATCTGCATTTTAAATTACATGTGCTGTCGCGTTTACACTGATTTCTGAAGAATGTAAACAAGAATTTGTGTTATTTAAGTCTGAAACCATACTGAAAGAAGCTGAATCATTCTGTGAATCATGAGAAAGTGTTACAGTCTGCTTCTGTGATTTAACCCTTTTGCATCTAGAAAGATTTAACATTTGAAAATTCTAGGTTCGACCTCCGGCTGTCTCGCCATTGTACGAACTGATATGACTAAAGAATACTGGAATGAACAGAAAATAACTGAAAAAAATGGAATGAGACTTGAATGAATGTTTTTATTGGTTAATTACCCAAACTTGTGCTTAGCAGGTGCCAGTCTCTCCTTTATGAGACAAATCTTCTTGTACCGTTAATAATAAATTCTGCACACACTGTAGTTTGGTTAAGAATGTTTTATTCTGTACAGTGGAGATAAATATCAACAATATCTGAATGTAATCTTAATGTCAACAGCTTCTGCACTCATTATACTGTCTGTAAATTCTGTACTCAGATATGTACTATCTCCATTAACAGTGTGGATAATTATGTCCTTAGTTTCTGCACTCATATTCTGATAATTATGTCTGTATCTTCTGCACTCATATTCTTTTCCTCCTGAATAATATCATTCATTTCTGGAATGGTGGATATTTGACCTGACTTCTGCTCCAATCTCAAGTGTCTGTATAAAACATCTGAGGACTGCACTACAATGGCTTTCTGCATATCAGTCCAAATGAACTAACTTAACTGTGTTTGAAGTATTCTCTAATAATACCAGAACCCTGTAAGTTTCTACATTCCTCTTTAACCTTGTTTTTCAAGCCTTCTACCATACAAACAAAATCTGTTCTTATCAGTATTCTTGACTGAAGGTTATTTTCATCGACTGAAAGTGCATTCACTAAAATAGTATGCACACTGTGAAGGCCTACTTTAACATGACAGCATTTCAACTTATGCAAAGAGAATACTGCGCTTTTGATTAAAAAATACATTTAAATGAAACCTGATCTTACAATCTGTATGGAAAAATCTGGGTTAGGCACAATAGGTACACAATTAGACTCACACCCAAAGGTCATTTTGTGTTAACTTATGCATATAAACCTATGCATTATTTTGTTATGTGCTAACATAATGTATGACCATGCTTACTACTGTGTAGTATATATTTTAAATCATGTTTCCAGTGACAGATGGTGACCCTTGGAGCAATGATAAATGATGGCAATCTGCAATGATCAAACACCTGCAGAATAGGCATACAATGAAGTAAATGTGATGAGAAGGAATTTGAGTGAGCATGTGATTTGGTCAAGTCCTGATTCAAGTATCTAGATATAAAACGGGGTATTTACATAAGCAAAAAAAAAAAAAGTTCAATGGTCATAGTGTATATAATGCTGCTCAGAATATTAACAGTAGAGCAGTGTGTCCTCTCAGTGCATTGTATCAGAGCTGTAACACAACAGCACAGACACCTAGAGGACATGTGTGGGATAATAAAAATGGCAGCATTGTGGAACAAGAGGTGAAGGACCAACAACAGTGCACAGAAGGTCAATGCATAAAATAAGCCCATGTGCTATTAGTGTGACAAACTCAAAAGTATGTGCCATGACATGTAGGATGTGCTAATATGGCACGAACATGATGTCAGCACACTTACTATTGCCATGATATTCTCAACACCAATCATGTTGATACATGTTTGTCTTGGATGCCTGTGGCATTTGACAAAAGCAGTACATATACCACATTACAATGTACACATGACCCAAGTGCCATAATATAAACAGGTGCTAGGGCACACACAGGTCAGTGATAAACAAATGCACATTGCAGGAACCATGGGCATGTACCACAAGACATAGGCTGGTAGTCAACATTTCCCAAGTTGGCCTCATTGTTTTTTGGAGTATGATCCATGTGGTGGTCTGTGCTCAGCATGTCCTATATAAATATTAGGAGTAGGTATTGTAATGCCTAATATTTGTTACAGCACAGAGGTGACTTGTTTAGGACTCATGTGATGTTGCTATGAAACTGGAGTGCATGATTCTGCTCCATATCCCCAGTACAAGAAGGGCAGTGGTATGCATAGAGTTAGTATAAGCCCACTCGGACTAGTAACCACTATACATTGTCCAGCAAAAAAGCAAACCTTGAAGATCCTTGGCAACAATCATTCACCCTTAGTTCATGTCTGTGTGTTTGGGGAGGGGCTGTGTGCATAGACCAAGCCATGAGAAAGAACATACCAGTGTCATGATCTGTTGCTTCTGAGACCTCATAACAGATTACAGTTCTGCATGTGGTCAAGTTATCACTCCACACAATTAACATGAAATCTTTTATTGCCAATGCAAATAGTTGTTAGAATGACTGGCACACCATGCAAGGTTTCAGTTAGGTATGCGTATGAGCAATGATGTACTTTTGCAAGAACTTACTGAACTGTACCAGCAGACAGACACACACACACACACACACACACACACACACACACACACACACACACACACACACACACACACACACACACACCCATATGCACACAGCCAAGAGCAGCTCATGTATGATTACCTTCACCAGGATTTTGTATACAGTAGTATGCACAGTCCATTACTTCCTTGTTGTTCCTGCTTATCTGCTGCAGCAAAGGCACAGTATTGCATAGATGCATCATTTCCATGACCTATTTTCACATGTTCCTCTCCAGTATAGACACTGGGAGCAGACTTCACCTGCCAAACTGTGCCTCCCGTGTTTCTGGGACTTGTCTTCAAACATATTAAACTGGAAACAGTAGAAAATGCAACGTTTGACAGCCAACATTATATTCTCTGTGTCAGTGGCCATGCTCTGTATACAAACTACATCATCCCACCTACCTCCAATGGCATACTGTGTACACCAGCAGAAGCATCAGCACTTGTCATGCAGACATTCTGTGGTAGTCCTACTGGTAGCAGAAGCTGGACAGCAAAGAGTATGTCCTTCAGCCACTGCTTATATAGATAACAGATGCATATGAGTTCTCATCCTAGTAGTAAGTAGTGATAGTGAAGTACAGCAGTATTAAAAACAAGATATATAAGGTACACTTACCCTGGTGACAGATGTGACATCCCAGAAGGCAATGAAAAAGCAAGTGTTCATGCAGCCACAAACAAGCACATAGAAACACACCCACACATGCACACACACACACACACACACACACACACACACACACACACACACACACACACACACACACACACACACACAGCTGGTTTCTTACATTTGCAGACTTGCACACATAGGCCCATGCATGCACATACATATACAGAGACACAGGGATAGCTCCACAATACATACTTGTAGTTGCAGTACAAGCCATAACCATTCCATGGGGTGAATAGACTGCTATCAAAAGGCAGTGCTTATTTTTTCCTCCTTGTGAAATCAGAATCAGACAACTGCATTATTTCAATGCCGACTGGCTAATTTGTATTAGTCACCCACCCCACCCTGAGTGCAGCATTTGCTTTGCAGGCACTTCACCAGTAAGACCATTGTCCACACTATGTGTAAAGTTGTAGTGGGAATTGCTCACTTACTAAAATGCAGAAACCTTCAGGGTTAAGCCTTCCACGTCATGCTAAGTTTGCCTGAATCCTAGGGAGTATTTGTAAAAGAGTATTACAATTCATCTGAGTTTTGCATCAGACACCCCCTTTAATCTCAAAGCATGTAAATGCACATACAGACACACACACACACACACACACACACACACACACACACACACACACACACACACACACACACACCACACACACACACACAGACACACACAAACACACACACACACACACACACACACATATATATATATATATATATATATATATATATATATATATATGTATGTATACCTACAATACCTGCAGTAGCTACCTACAGTCACAGTACAAGCCACAACCATTCCATGTGGGTGAATGGGTGACTGCAATCAAAAGATGGTGCTCACTTTTTTCTTATTGTGAAAATGAGTATACGTTGATTTGTTGAAGTACACAAGCATCGTCATTCAAGTGACTGATGCTGATATTTTGAAAATCAACATAATAAAAAATTACAACATTGAAAAAATTAGAAAAGGAAACAAACCTTTCTTTGTGTTCCAATCACAATTTGTCTGAATAGTGTTAGTGCTACAGAAAAGTCCCCCCACTGCCACCACCTAACTTATGGCTGCTAATCTTAACCCTAAAACTTAATTTTAGCTAAGAAAACTCCTTTCTCTAACACTTCCACTAAACAAGGCTCACAAACACACAAATAACATGCAAAACATTAAATCTGTCTTGCTAATTAGGCCGTAGCATACCTCTAACCTATATACACTCACACACTCGCATAGGTCATAGCTAAGTCCTAGGCTAGCTGCTCTTGCTACCCCAAAGGTGAAAACCAAGCCCTGTAACTGGTGTCAGTGACATAAGCATCTTAATTATGCCAACTCTCATCCCCCTGAAATTTTATAAATTAGCACATATCTTCTCTATGTACTGACTGTACAGACTTCCTTTTATATCACTATCAAAGCTGTCATCAGAAGTTTCTTTGAAAAAGCAAACTGCTATGGTGATGCAGGGGATTGAACCCAGAACCTCATTCAAGCAAAGGATGCATTCTGCCACTGAGCTACTTGCCCTCACTACATATTTATACTCTCAAGTTCAGAACCTGTTCATTCAATTCCTAACTAACATTATGTATCATGTGACAAGACAGCAATGACACCATCAATGACATTATTGCTTGAAATTTTCAGGAATATAAATGATTATGTGTAGTACTGGTGAACAGTACACATCTCCTCTATGTACCTGCTGTATGCCTTTAGCATCAATGTTAAAGCTGTCATCAGACGTTTCTGTTATAAAAGTGCAGGGGATTGAATCAAGGACCTCATCTATGCAAAGCATGCACTTTACCACTATGCTCTATTCCCTTATATAAAAATTTATTAAAATTCCCTGACTAGGAATTGAATCTGGGCCATGGTGGTGAGACTGACAAATCCTAAGCACTAGACCACCAGGGATCAGAATATTTGACAATTTCAGCATTAGTTTCTGAAATTCACAATTACCTTTTCCACATACATTTGATGTTACATTAATCCAAAATTGCCAAATTTCATTATGGCATTTCATAGTTGTCATTCACTCCATTGAATCGGCTGCTCATTGCAGAGTGAATAACAACTATGTACATATATAAGTATGTGTGCATGGAAATATACACACTACTCTATATTACTTTTTTGTATGATGTTTTATATATGCCCCAGGATTCAGTAAGCTCTGCACGGCATGCAGGAATAGTGCAAGAGCTGCTGCAGGCAATATGGCTGCCGTGCGATCCAGGAATAAGCTCCCGGGACGTGAACGAGCGCTCCTGCACTATTCCTGCACAGACACAGCCCCTGTATGCTAATTACCTCATTTGCTGGTGAAAATCATGCAAATGAGGTGAATTAGTGATCCGGGAAGCAGGCAAACATCCATGCAGGAATAGTGTAGACTGCAGAAATGTATTCAGCCAGTAGCTGAATACATTTCTGCAAACTACAAAATGGAGCTACAAAATGGACAGCTAGTACAAATGCATGTATTAGAAGGGTTAGGCATGCTAAAGGCCAAATATATGGCCATAGGCATGAAACATAATTTCAAAATGATAAAAATGTACTTTTTTTTGTTGGTCGATTTAGGCCGTTTAAGTGGAGGGCAGCGGTGCGCAAACGGGATCGGCCCGAAAATAACAAAAAAAGATGGAAATAAGCTTTTAAACTAAAATCATAATTTTGCCATAATAGTCAATGGCATGCATAACACAAGACCATGGAATAGTGGTTGCTAAGGGGGAAGGCTGAGTGTTGGATTTGTAACCATGCATTACCAGTCGATCCTATGCAAATGAGGGCAATGATACTGATTTCCCCTCAGTGCTAGCTTGCGCCCAACTGTGTAGGTGCAGTAAGACCATGGTGTAAGCCTAAGAGCTAGATTACTTCATAAGAGGGTGTGTCATTCATGCTGTAAGCTTATTGGAGCTCTGTGGCCCATGTTTGCCCTTAGCTAAGCACAACTAAGGTAGGGGGTGTATCTGAAGCTGCCTAGAATCTTTACATTCCCTAAATGGGTGTGCGCACCACTCACTGGGTTTTAAACAAAAAAAAACAGGAAATAGCAGCTCTGTTCACATCTGAGCACCACTGGGTTTGGGCGGCGGAACTCGGGGCTTAAACAGGAAGGCAATGGGGAAAGGAAAACAGCAGTAGGAAGGTAATCAAGGAGAACTAGCATAGCTGGCAGGTGAAATGTATCAGAATCAGCCAATTACACAGGCAGCAGCCCAGCCCAGCCCAAGCACACTACTATAAACTATGCAAAGACCTTTTCCTATGGTTTTTCCCACACACTCTACACCACCGATGTAAACAAACATGGAAATTTTACCTAACAAAAGCAACATCATGATAGGGGCTGCTTTTGCTCTCATAAATCAACATGTGGAAAAGGCTGAGGGTGGTGAGGATCACAATGCTGATGACCAACCCACAGTGAGGAGAAGGAAAAGTGTGTACAGACCCAGGGTAACCTACCAGATGCTACATGAGCTGGAGATAGTGGAGCACTATAGGGTGGACAGGGACCTCCTACAGCAAACTGTTGAGGTGTGCTGGCCACGCCTCACACACAGAACCAACAGAGGGGAACCAATCCCAGTGGATACCAATGTATGTGTAGGATTAAGAATACTAGCCACAGGTACCTTCCAAAGGCCAACTGGGGATATCATGGGGATCTCACAGGCATCAGCATCCGGGGTACTCCACCAGTTCCTGAATGCCATGTCAGCATATGTCGGTGAGCACATATATTTCCACAACGCCCATGAGGCGTTGACCAGCAATATGCATCTCTTCCACCAAATAGCAGAATACCCTGAGGTAGTGGGTGCTATTGACTGCATGCACATACACAACAAAGCACCACCTGGTGAGCAGGGTAGGGTCTACATAAACTGCAAGGGCTTCCCCTCCACCAACTTCCATGTCATGTGTGATGCCCAGGGGATTATAATGAATGTGTGTGCTGGCAACCCTGGAAGCTATCATGATTCCCACATCTGGCATATCACACAGCTGTAACAGAGATTTGCCACTGGGGACATCCCATATGGCCACCTAGTGGGGGATGCTGGTTACGCACTGGAGCCGTGGCTGATGACACCCATCAGAAATGCACACACACCTGAACAAGAACTCCATAATGAGGCACACTCACAGACAAGAATCATAATAGAGCATGTGTTTGGGATGCTCAAGTCATGGTTCCAAATGCCTGAACATATCTGGTGGATCCTTGTAGTACTCTCCAGCTACATGTACCCAAATTGTCATTGTATCTACCATGCTACACAATATGATCCTGCAGAAACAGTTGCAGCAGGAATAGCATGGGGCAGGGCCACACAGCCCCCCACCATTGCCAAGGCCAGCACAGGCACAGAGTGACTCAGAGGAGGAAAAACCTGAGCCTTCCTCTGTAGGCAGAAGGAGGCATGCCCAGTATGCTCAGGCTTTGGCAAAGAGGCAACACATAGCACATACACTGACACAGTAGGAACCAAGGGAATCACACCTCTCTCTGACTCGCACATACAGTAAAAGGGATACCAAAAATGACACTACCTGTGCTTAACCATGTATAGGGAGTGTACTATGTGCATCCAACATAGTCAGCCCTCTAGCACCATCCTCAATACTGGCACAGACACAAGGTAAGTCACTCTCGTTATCAGTTGCTGAATGGAGTAGTATGTTCTGCTACTTGTATCTATGGTACGGATGTGAGCATGCAATGAATCAGGTGGCTGAATGGGATGGTAGCAGATAGTAGACACCTATATGGGCAGCATGAAATCCATAACAAATACTGGTGTCAACATAGTAGGCAGTACTAGACAAGATGACAAAACCCACTGCAGGACATGTGGTGGGCCAAATCTGTGTCCATAGGACACACACATGCATGTCAGTGAGGCTCACATACCCAACAACACCCTCAGCCAACAGGACAGGTGTAGATGACCACAAAGAAAGGCTGTGCTAAGGCCTCCGATTTATGGCAATGGAGAACAGCCCCCCTACAGACCTACACAGACAGACAAGTCAGGCAGTGGGATGTTAGTTCAGAAGGGTAAAAAGTCTTAAACTGAAATATAGGTCAATAAAACCTAAGACGTGTACAACACTGATATGCCTCTAGTCTGCATGATAGGGCAGAATACAGAATTAAATGGAAGCCAACAGAGTACCTGAAATACCAGTACGGTCTTAGCAAATGTTTACAGTTGTAAGGTGTGCCCCCCCACAATCCTTTGTAGAAATATAATAACATGTACATGTGGGTATAATAACAGTGGAGCACAGATTACCTGAACTGGCCAAATTAGCAGGATAGATTGTTGCACGTGTACAATATGCAGGGCTCTGTGTGTTAGGTTGTGTGTTGTATATTGTGTGAAAGTGGTCAGCATGTAGACATGGAAGGTTGTGTCCTGGTGGCCAATGGCCAGTACTGTTCATGACAGGACCAAGTTTTCACAACTGCAGTGCCAAACACAATGCATCCCAGCAAGACCCAATCCAGCAGTAATCCATACTAATTGTTTGGATGTAATATCTGTCACCATCTGAAAGATGGACATGGCATGAATGTGGGCCCAGACATACAAACAGTACACAGGTGGAAGTACCCTAGACAGAGAGTGTCTAAAATGTTACTGTCAAATGGACACACCTTTGGATTTGTACATACAGGTTAGCAGCATGTTAGTTGTCTGTGTAGTATGGAATACTGATGTAGTCTCACCAAACACTGGCAGACCACAAAAGGCACAGTTATGAAGTACTGAGAAACTGCTGATTTCCCCACACAAGCCAGCATAAGGGGAAAGACCCATGTATATCTGTGAGTCAGCTAGCTGCAAGTAGCTTCCATAGCACACATGCACTCAGCTCACCCCACCATCAGCCACAGGTACCTCACATGTCATATCCCTGCTGATGGGAATGAGTACAGTATGATGCCCACTTCTGTATGGGAATTCCCACAAAATGCAGCATGCTGAAGAGGTGTCCCATGCAGGTGTATCCTTACCTGTAAGCAGCACCCTCTCAGCATCCACACCAATGGATTAATAAGGACAGAAACTATTGCCATTAACACCTTGCACACCCACCCTGTCACCCCACGGGAATACAGTGGCTTGCAGTCTGGGACTGTAGGAGTGACAGAATGCACTGGCTTGCTACAGATGGCCTGCATCACTACCAAATGCCCTACAGTCCTCTGTCAAAGGCCTGTGTCTCACCTGTACTGCCAATGTAGGTTATCTCATGGAGTCCCAAATAACAACATAACACAGTCTACAGAACACAAATGTAAGGCCATGTCAACAAATCCCAGTAGCATGTCCACCATGTCCTACTACATGAACTGTGGACCAGCCCCTAGAAACAGCTGGAATAAAGTGATAACTATAGGGATACTTATCAGATATTGCTTGCATAATGTTATGAAGGGGATAGAATAACAGAGGGGGGTAGAAGCATGGATGCCATGGAGTGTGTGAAGTCTGAAACTCTGATGTGTGCACATATTATCCCTGCCCGCAAACACAGGAATTGGTGGCTACAAACCTGCTCATAAACCACAATGTGAAGGGGTAATGACAGAAATATGAGCCCTGCTTCTGGGTAAACTGTGTGAATCTGTACAGCTGAGAGGTATGGTCACAGCAGGATATGGCCATTCTGTCACGTCGATGGATGTACAAGCATGGGATCCTCAGCCACCACAGTACCAAGGTGCTGGACCATTTACACAGACCCATCAGCAAGTGTCTGCATCTCCCCCTCCAGAATGACATGAGTGTACAAGAATATGTAGGCTGCAAACCAAAATACTGGATACAGCTTCATTCATCTTGTATTCCCCAGGAAATTACTGAGAGCAAATACGTATATCTGTCAGTAGTTGATGACATCATACATCACAGTGTAAAACAGTACACATGTCTGAATATCTCTGCTAACACCAAAACCATGTAGCAGAAGCAGCACAGACACAATTATTTACAGTGTCCCACTATCCTTTGCCCATTGTGACCCCATATTGTCAACCTATCTACAGATATCCTGCAGAAACAGGTTGCTGTAGGTGTAGAACACAAATGCCTGCACTGGAGTACAACCTACTTGGAATGGATTCACACATTCAGTACATAAGGTCATACTGGGCATGCTCCCACACTTCGTGAAACGAAGCCCATGTCTGGCAACAACAGTGGACTATACATACCTGTCAGTCGAAGATGTCAGTGCACATACTCCACATTGCACACAAGTCATGCTTTGCACACACATCGGATAGGAATGCACACATATATCCAAGGACAGCACACTATAATAGGTCAAACATACACAAACATAGATGTGGGGAAGAGAGAGACAGACAGTGACAAAGAGCTACCCGTCATGAGGCCTGTCCCACACAGCACACATCCAATTGGTCAATATCACATGATGTCCAAATGTCTATCATTGTAGACATTTGCTTCTGGTAACCCTCAGCACTATAGCATCTGTGGTGCTCATGATAATTGTGTAACATGACAGTACAAGTCATTATTCATCTAGCAGTTGTATACATAGTCCCGTCAAATGTAAAGGTGTGTGTGACTGAGTGTTGTGTGTGTGCTTCCCGAGGAATGGTTTATGGCCCAGTCACACACACTGCACTCCCCATTGCCCTACTTTAGCTAGCCTGCTGATGTCAGTCACCTTGAAATACCCCTTTGGACAAAGATCATCCCTATAAGCTCTGTGGCGTGTGGAATAACTGCAAAATACTATAGTGTGATGTACTAGTTAGGTAGGAGTTCTAATCCCAGACATAGCAACTGTGAAACTCTGTTTGTGTGTGTGTGTGTTTGTTTGTCTGTGTAGGAATCAATGCTTTTGAGGCCATTCACAGTCACCACACTTTCCGTTGCCCTACTTTAGCAAGCATGCTAATGTCATTCACCTTGAAATACACCTTTGGAGAAGGGCTTACTCTATATGCTCTGTGACGCATGCTATTACTGCGTAATATTATAGCATGAAGTACTAGTTAGGTAGAAGTTCTAATCTCAGACATGGCAACTGTGAAACTCCGTGTGTGTGTGTGTGTGTGTGTGTGTGTGTGTGTGTGTGTGTGTGTATGTGTGCATGTGTGTGCGTGTGTGTGTGTGTGTGTGTGTGTGTGTGTGTGTGTGTGTGTGTGTGTGTGTGTGTGTGTGCGTGTGTGTGTGTGTGTGTGTGTATAAGAATCAATGCTTTTGAGGCCATTCACAGTCACTACACTTTCCATTGCCCTACTTTAGCAAGCCTGCTAATGTCATTCACCTTGAAATACACCTTTGGAGAAGGGTTAGCCCTATAAGCTCCATGGCATGTGCAGTAACTGCGTAATGTTATAGTGTGATGTACTAGTTAGGTAGAAGTTCTAATACCACACATAGTAACTGTGAAACTCTGTGTGTGTTTGTTTGTGTGTGAAGGGAACAATGCTTTTGAGGCCAGTCACAGTCACTACACCTTCCATCGCCCTACTTTAGCAAGCCTACTGATGTCATTTACCTTGAAATACACCTTTGGAGAAGAGCTAGCCCTGTAAGCTCTGTGGTGCATGCTATAACTGTGTAATGCTATAGTGTGATGTACTAGTTAGGTAAGAGTTCTAATCTTAAACATAGCAACTGTGAAACTCCATGTGGGTTTGTTTGTATGTGTAGGGATTAATACTTTTGAGGCCATTCTCAGTCACTACAATTTCCATTGCTCTACTTTAGCAAGCCTGCTGATGTCATTCACCTTAAAATACACCTTTGGAGAAGGGTTAGCCCTATAAGTTCTGTGGAGTGTGCTATAACTGCATAATGCTGTAGTGTGATGTACTAGTTAGGTAGGAGTTCTAATCCCAGACGTGGCAACTGTGAAACTCTGTGTGTGTAGGGATCAATGCTTTTGAGGCCAGTCACAGTCACTACACTTTCCATTGCAATATTTTAGCAAGCCTGCTGATGGCATTCACATTGAAAAACAACTTTGGAGAAGGGCTAGCCCTTTAAGCTCAGTGGTACATGCTATAACTGTGTAATGCTATAATGTGATGTACTGATTAGGTAGGAGTTCTAATCCCAGATATGGCAACAGTGGAACTCTGTGTGTGTGTGTGTGTGTGTGTGTGTGTGTGTGTGTGTGTGTGTGTGTGTGTGTGTGTGGAGAGTAATGCTTTTGAGGCCATCCACAGTCATGACACCTTCCATTGCCCTACTTTACCAAGGCTGCTGATATAATCTACCCTGAAATATACCTTTGGAGAAAGGATAGCCCTATAAGCTCTGTGGTCCCTGCCATAAATGCGGAGCAATGTAGTAACAATAACTACACAGGTATGGGTTTGAATCCTATCTGTGGCAAGTGTTGGTGTGTGTACCTCAAAGTTTTTGTCCCTATTTACAGACTGTACACATCTCTCAGCTTGACTTTAACAGTCCTGCAAATATCACCCACCTTACAAGTATCTGTTGTGAAGCCTACACCATGTCAGGTCAGTGGTGCATGTCATAAATGTGTAACATAAGAGTCCCTAAAGGTTGTTAGATAGAGGCTTGAACCTCACCCCAGGCAAATGTAAATGTGTGGTTAGTGTGAAATTATTTTTGGGATCTCTCACCCACTACATCACCGGTATTTACAAGGGCTGGTGATGTTCCTCACCTTAAAAGTACCTTGGGACAACATCTATCCAATAAGCTCTGTGGCCTGTGCGATAAATGTGGTGCACTGTAGTAACAATACATAGCTAGGTAGGGGTTTGACTCTCAGTATTGGCAAGTGTGTGTGTGTTTGCCATCAATATCATGTGTGGAGGCTGCTGTGATTGTGTGATAACAGGATTCATTGTGGGGTGTGTTTTCCTAAATTCTTATATTGTGGACCTACTATATGTCACAATGTCCACCTTACAAGGACAACAGATGTCAAACAGCAGAGAGGCAGGTGTAGACAATCCATAGCCTTACATGTGACATTATGGATCAGTGAACTATATAGGCAACCCTTGTATTACCCAGAGAACACTCTCCACCCATGTCTCATACACAAACACACTTGGCTGGGCAACAACAACTATATTGGTAGTTCCCTGCATATTGCCCACAGATAGTAACCACTGTTTGATTGCAGTGGATTACAGAGGACATGGCACCCTGTTCCATCTCTACAATAGGCAAATAATCGCTTACAGTGGTCCTTTGCTATGTTCCCCACTGTACGCCTGCAACAAATGTAGTCTGCAAATGTAACCCACAAAGGGAATACCATGCCTTATACACATGCCCAGTATGGACAGATGCCACTAACTCCACTTAATACCTGTATCATGCTGTCAATGTAGGTGCAGGGATGACCTCAGTTCCATAGCCAGTTCTCATCATGAGGTCAGGAATGCCACATCAGATGATAATAATATGTCCACACAACATGCTCCAGAGATCCCAGGTACACTTCCACATGTCACAGAACATGCATGTGAGACATGTACACAACCCAGACACTGTCCATGTTATGGACTATAGAATACATACATGGTAAGCATTGCACAGTACTGGCCAGCACAATAGTAATCCAGACGAGTGGGTGGTGAATACAGTACCCACCTGTGTGGGCCAATGCAGGGGCTACACCCCCTGCCACACTGGAGACCATTGTCATGTGGCCTGATGCCAAGGTATACCCTTTGCCTAGCCTTATACAGCCTTCTGGCACAATCAACTACTACACACCTGTGAAGCAATGAACCTATGCATGTCAGTACTGGGAAATGTGTGTGCGTGTATGTGTGTGTGTGTGTGTGTGTGTGTGTGTGTGTGTGTGTGTGTGTGTGTGTGTGTGTGTGTGTGTGTGAAAAATAATGATTTTGAAGCCATTCAAACTCACTACACCTCCCATTGCCCTACTGTAGCATGCCTTCTGATGTCAGTCACCTTGAAATACCCTTTGGCCATATATCAGCCCGATAAGCTCTATGGCACATGTGATATCTGCGTAATACTGTAGTGTAGCAAACTAGTTAGTTAGGAGTTTTAATCCTGATCCTGCTAACTGTGATAATGTCTGTGAGTCCCTGAAAGAGTGTGGTTGTGCCTTCCTTGGCACATGCTTTTGTGGACAGCCGCACATACTACCCTTATCTTATCCCTCCTTTATCACTGTTGCTGATGTCACTCACCTTCAGAGATACCTTTGGAGAGCTCTCCAATATGTAAGCTCCATGGCGCATGCAATAACTGCATAACAATGTAATAACAATACATAGTCAGGTAGGGGTTTAAAACCCAGTGCTGGTAACTGTGTGTTTGTGTGTATTATCAGTGTCCTGTTGGGGGTGGTTGTGTACTGACAGGGTCCTTTGCAGTGTGGGTTTTGCCACATCATCATATTGAGGAGGTACATGTACCATTGTCAACATTACAAGGCCAACATTTTCCAAACATTGTAGAGATTCTAGTTGAGAATCCTCAGCCATAAATGTGTACAGCCATGTGCAATTACCATGTGACAGTATGGATTAGTACACAATGTAGGCAACCGTCACAATGCCCAGATACCACTCTCCACCCATGGATCATACACAAACATGCTTAGCTCTTACTCTCCTACCCCCTTCCTTCCTTACTTTGTCTCTCTCTGTCTCTCTCCTGCCCTCTCTGGTGTATGTGGAAAAGTACACCTGCTTTGCTTAGGCAACAGCTTGAGTTTTGTAAGTAATGCTCATGATCAGCTGATGGCCTGTGCACAAATTGCATTCCCCCACTAGCTGATTGCATGTGGAACAGCTGTGGTATCATTCCTATAGCCAATTGCATGGAAACACACTCCTATAACTAAGAACATCACGTGGGTGTTGGCCCTTTTCATTCACTGTGAGCAGGACTTCATGTGGCGGTTTGACAAACAGCATCACAGAGGGTAGTTGGATATACCTCATACAACATACACTGTGCAGACAGGCCAACAAACAGGAGGGGGATGTTCCAGACATGAGGACAGAATGTAAGTATTGTTCTTCTACATTTGAAGTATTGTTGGTTTAACAGGGTTTGTGTGGATATGGCTGGTCTACATGATTTAAAGCCTTGGCATGACAGTGTTATGTGGTTGGGGAAACTCTCACCTGTAGGGCTATCTGCAGACTGGCCAGAGTTTGTAGTCTTACATGCGGTGTGCTACTTACACATTTCTATCTTTAGAAATGCAGTAGCATACTCTGAGGATTGCAGTCAGTACATGGTGACAGCCATGTGAGTTACTGACTTCATATCCCTCAGTAGACATACCTCACAACAAACTCTGTTATACCAGTAAACATATGGGTTTATCACAGCAACATGTCAATATTGGCCCTGTGTTAGTGCCTCCAGCCACAACTCTGTCAACCTTTGTACATATGTCATGCAGTAAGAGGTGCATATGTTCAGTACATCATTATTTACCAACATCATACCTGATAACAAGACAGTGAGATATCAGACTGCTAGACATGTTATGTATAGTAGGCCTTAGATTTGAGGACAAAACCTGGACATTCTGTTGTAGTGTGTACAGTAGTGAGGTCTGTGTACATATGGTGATTGTTGACAAAGTGTGTACTGTGAATATGTTACTTGGCCTGTGTCCAGGCTGTGGTAGATGTCATAGTTCTTGGTTCTGTACTATCTGACATTGCATTCTGCTCCAGTTTATGGTACCCTATCAGCGTACATGTTTGTAGGGCCAGACTGACACATGTCCCATACCACAGTCAGGCATTAGACTACACTGTGTACTGGCCCAGTATATGTAGGGTTAGTGTGTGAGTGGCACATATAAGGATGGTTTTGTTCACACAGTCCATATACTGTACTATTAATTAGGCTTACCATAATGTGACTGTGACTGTGTTGAGATTGGTTGTGGGTATGCACTTTCACACTGGTGTCTGTTACTCCATGCTGTTACATGCCTGTAGTGCCTGCTATGTTTGCAAGTACATGTGTATTCCCCCTTAGGAAACTTGGGTCAGTGTTGTGGCAGTCTGCCTGCAGTTGGCACACTGCTTTGTGACATGCCTAGCAGATAAGTGTATTTACCTAGTGTGATGTTATGTCCAGATATTTGTCAGATGTATTGTTGCCTGGCCACCATAAGTGTTGTGTATTTCTGAAAAAGCAGTAGGATGCTGTGAAGATGTATGTCATGCACTAGTGGGAAATATGTGGGCTTGGGACCTCTGCTCCTCCAGTTTATATGTGTTAGGACAGACAGGAGTGCGTGAATGCATCAACTGTGTGAGTTTATCTATTCCAGTATTTTTGTGATATCCCCATTTACATGGCTGTAAACATCCACTTTGTCAGGCTTGGTCCATATGTCTTGCACTAAGGAGTTCTGTGTATACCTCTGGACTGACCAGATTGTGTTAGACTGTCCACGTTTATTGGTCATATCTCTGCTGTATTCCACAGGATCATTACTGTGAGTTGTGTGGTACTTCACTATGATGATCTTATGATGTCTGTCAGTAACTGATGGTGTACATGTCAGTATCATAAGTGACTTCCCACACAAAATGTCTGATGGCACAACCCTGTTACTGTAACAACATTCCACATTAATACCTGCAATACTTACATTACATCCCCTTGCACTAAGAGGTTGTGACTATTGGTGCTGAGGTATGACTCCACTACATGTTATGGGCATATGTCATACATATATATATATATATATATATATATATATATATATATATATATATATATATACACACACACACACACACACACACACACACACACACACACACATATATATATATATATATATATATATATATATATATATAAATATATAGTAGTTTAAAAACCACGTTTGCACGGTTTTGTGCGCCGGGGAGCACCGGTTAAATTATTCCTGGCTCCACTAAGTCTCCTCTTCAGTTTTTCACTTGAAACGAGTCTAACTCTCAACCTAAGTACTCAAAAAGCATCCTACAGTCCAGCACTTGCTCAGACCTAATAGTAAGCACTAATATACCCCGACACTTGACTGCTCAGCAGGGCAAGGCTCTTTATCCACCCCTCACCAACCAAGCGACTAAGCAGCTCACCCTACTATTCAGGCATGACCAAAGGGCAACTTCAGGTGTACACTCCAGTCCAGCTGGTGAATCTGGGTATCCTGAGGCAATGTTACAACTGCCTCATGTACACAGACAGCCCTCTCATTCAAAAATATTTTTATTAGTTTTAAAACTTTTACAAAAAAGAAATGAAAATAAATACAAGATAAGGAACTTCTAAGGTACATCAAAACAAGAAAAAGAAAGTAAAGTACATTCGAAAGTAATACAAACAGTTAACAAGTTTTGATTTATAGACAAGCAGTTATTGTAACAAGTACCTTACTCCTGAACGGGTAAAACATTCACTAGGGTACCCCAGAAAAACATAATACAAATAGAAATCAAGCTTCCCAAGAGGAGGATAACTTTAATCAGATAACATACTATTATATAAAGTATAAACTATTAACTATGTTGGGGGTACACCACCTAAAGTAAACTATACATGTCCTAAAAACCTATTTACACCATATTTACAATATATTTACATCATGGATGCCAGAGGACCTCTCCGAATAAAATGACATAAGACAATTAGTAAAGTGTAATGTTTACATTATCAAATAATTTTGGACTGTACTTAGTACAAAAAGGATCCAGCTTGGAATGCAAATATATAAGAAAAAATTATTGCTGGATTTTACTTATTCCGGATTAGATCAAAGAGATTTTCCCAATATTTTTTAAAATAATTCTTTTTCTTTTTGCTATTCGTGCACATTTTGTGTGCTGATATATATTTTATTGCCATATCCTTAAAGTTTTCCCATGAAATTGCTGAGGGGTTGATCCAATCTTTAGTAATGAAATATTTAAGGAGAGCACAAACTGAGACAAGAACATGACGGCAAATACCTTTGATTTGAATAGGAACAATATTAAGGATCATAGTTTGCCAAGAAAATGTAGTTTCCTCATGCCCCATTTTTTCTAATTGAATTCTGAGGGAGCACCAGAGTTTATAGATGATCTTACAACTCCAGAACATGTGTATTATGTCAACATGAGGGAGAGTGCAGAAAGGACATGTTAAGTTTTTATTACATCCAATTTTTTGTAAAACAGCTGGGGTGTAGTAAGAGTTATTATTTAACATTAGCTGTGTGTAAATTAGATTTTCTGATTGCTTCATACTTAGATTCACTAGAGATTTCATCGTGTATTGAATCCCAGTATTTGGAAAATAAAAGTGAATGACTATGTATAATGGACAACACAAGTTTATAAGTATGTGAGATCATTTTGTTTTTTAGGGAGAGCGAATTGATGATTGATTGTGTTAATTGAATATCTTGTTTCATAACTCTGTATTTAAGGAATTTTTGTTTTATAAGTGAGCTGAGTTGTCTTAAAATGCAGTCATATTTATTAGGAGCCCCAAATAAAGTTTTAACCTCTGCTGCATTTTTTGTACTATAAAACTGCCAGACTGTAGCCTTCTTGATAATAGGAAAGTTAGATAGGTCAATCATTTTATTAAAATTTGGATTCAGATGTATGGGTTGAAGAATAGGGATTGTATTTTGCAAATTAAGGGATTTCATCAGATCATGAAAAATAAGAATTTTGTTTTTTAGAAGAGGCAAAAACTTAATGTTAAATTCACCAACAGGTGTGAGAAAGGGGATAGATTGAGGATTAATTTTGAATGAACGTACATAGTTACACCAGGTCTTGACCCATATTGGAGACCAAGATTCGTCATACGGATAATAACTGGCTATTTTTATTAACCGACTTGCGGAAATTATTTGATAATAAAGACTGAAATCTGGAAGACTTAATCCACAATTAGCTTTTGGGATAGTTAATTTCCTATATGCTACTCTGTTTGATTTAGGGAACCATAAACATTTAGAAATTGTAGTCTCCATTTTACGAAATAAGTTTTTTGGAATATTAAGAAAAACAGAGTTTAAATGGAAAACATTTCTAGGTAGAATATTCATCTTGATAATAGCAGATTTTGATAACAGTGAAAGGTTAATATTTTTCCATCTGGTTAGATCATTGTTTATTTGATCCCAAACTTTATAAAGATTAGTTTTCATAAGTTCGTGATGAGAGTGACCTATCATCATATCCCAAAAATCTATAACATCGAAATAAAGTACTCGGCGTTTGCAGATGACCTTAACATTTACTTTGAGCTTCCTAACACAGACCTCCAGAATATTCTAAACTCTATTGATCTCTTTTCTAAAGTTGCTAACTATAAGCTTAACCCCACCACATCATCCTGTTTTCCGTTGAATCCTAAGAAGCATATAGAATACTACTTCCCCCTTTCTGACATACCTCTTAAAGATTCAATAAAGTATCTGGGTATAAACAGACAGCCCTCTCCTCCTACCACAAAACACTAACATATGCGAGAGATGCAATTATACAGCCTAACTGGAGGCTAAGGTCTCTCCACCCAAGATTGGAACAGACAGTCATGAGGAGAAGGTTAACACTTGCACCACACCTCTAGACTCACATAGACCTACTAAACCAGCACTGGCAAAAAATACACATAAATAAACAAAATTATACTTGGAGGCTCTAAACAAAAACCTGCAAAAGCATCAGAGAGCTCCAAAGCAGACACCCACAAAACCTGCACCTCCCGTCACAAACCAGACAACACATAAAACACAAAATCAATGTGCTGCACAATCACAGCCCTTAAGGCGAAATAACATACCTAACACACTAGTTATAGGTGACTCAATAGTCAGGAACACTGATGCCCCACTCACTAGGCTGGACAAAGAGAAGGTTACTGTTAGCTGCCTATCAGGAGCCAGAATCCGCACATAACACAAGCACTCAGATCACTCCAGAACAAGTACAAATATGACTCTGTCATTGTTCATGTTGGTGTGAATGACCTGAGTTGTACCTCCCTGGACTACATAAAAAGAGACATGGAAGAGCTCTCTAATCATGTAGCCCAGGCGGGTATGACCCTGACCCTGAGTAGCATCCTGCTCCCACCAAGAATGATACCTCAGTATAAAGAAAAAAAAGATCAATTTCAACAATTGGCTAAGCTTCTGGTGTCATTCAAAGGGAATCAAGTGTCTGTCAGCCTGGGATGACATGCTCGACAAGCTGCGTTGCTTCGCAAGAGACAGCTTGCACCTGTCACCCCTTGGCTTTCGAATACTGGCCAAGGCTCTTGCTGCCCCCATAGTGCATTTTTTAGGCAAGGCTCAAAATTCAAACCCACCACTGTAAACGGCACAAGTAAAAAATGAGGATTATGCTACTTAATGCCAGTTGTTTAAATCTCAAAATGCATACGCTCGAAGCACTCCTAAGTATGGAGAACATTGATATCTGTGCAGTAACTGAAACCTGGTTCAAGGCTCCAGGGACCACTCCAGCACTACCGGGCTACAACTCATACCACAAATTTTGGCCACAGAACATGGACCGAAACACAAAAGGAGGGGGTGTATCCATATTCATCAAGGATACTCACACCTCCAGGCTAGTGGCGCAGCATGATACCTCTGAGATCATCCATGTGCAACTAACATCGGGCAAATCTGCAATGCAAATTGTGGCCTGCTACAGATCACCCTCCATGACCCAGGACCACCACTCCGCCTTTCTGGAGACACTGGAAAACATGAAGGTCCTACCGAACACCCTGATATTGGGCGATTTTAATTACCCTACCATTAACTGGGAAAACTACTTGAGTACAAACTCCCAGGCTCAGCGCTTCCTGTAATTTATCAACTCAAATGCCCTGGATCAGCTGGTAAACTCCTCTACCAGAACATATTGGACCTGGTCATCACCAACATGGGCGACAGGTGTTCCGTACCATAGGTCAACCCGTCACTGGTTAGATCAGACCATAAACTAATCACCCTGAATGCCCACACCCCAGCACCACCCTCTACCAAGGAAACCACAGTGAAAAACTTTTCTAAAGCAAACTTCACCTTACTTAAGGCAGAGGTGGTGAGTTTCACAGCCCCCATGCTAAAGGATAACACTGCCTATGATGCAGAATCCTTTACAATTGCACTTTATGAGCACCTACAAGGATTCGTGGATCATGCCATCCCTAACAAGACCAAGACTCACTCCCCTAAGAGAAGGAAACCAGTCTGGTGGACCCCTGCCACAAACAGGCTATACAACAGAAGGAGGAAACTAGTTCAGAAAAAAAGCAAATCCCAAGAAGGAAAGACATCCCTGATCAGTATCAGTAAGAAACTAAGGTCCCTCAAAAAATCATCCAAGGCTAACTTTGAAAGAAAAATAGCCAAGGATTCAAAAGATAACCACAAAGCCTTCTTTAGCTATGTCAAGAATCTAAGTGGCAACTTGCAGATATGCTCTGAGCTAGTGCAAAATAGCACAAAATATACTGAACCTAGTGATATTGACAACATCCTGGCAGATAGATTCAGTGCAAACTTCACCTCCCTCTCACCTTCAAAAGGGCCCACAACAATACCAGAAAAGTGTAGTGTCCCGGAAATCACAGAAGCACAGGTGAAAGCAGCTCTTTCAAAAGCCAAAAACACAGCGTCAGTGGGGCCAGATGGCGTCCCAGGCTTTGACTTGCACAAACTACAGAACGAACTAACCCCCCTACCTAAACATGCTGTTCAACCTCAGCCTCTCCACAGGCTACATGCCCATAGAATGGCACACAGCAATGGTTATTCCGCTCCACAAAGGAGGGGCCACAACTGACCCTGGTAACTATCACCCCATAAGCCTGACTAGTCTGGTCTGCAAGGCTATGGAGCACATCATGATGGAACTCATTAAAAAAGACATTGGGAACCTCCAAACACTTGACCCAACCTAGTTCAGCTTTAAGGGCAGATCATGCCTACTAAACCTGGTTGACTTCTTCGAGGCAGTCACCAAGGCCATAGATGAGGGAAAGGTGGATCACACAAACTACCTTGATCTTGCCAAGGCGTTCAACACCATTCCTCATCGGGTATTATAGAGAAACTCACCAGCCTGAACATAAACCCCTATGTCACAAGATGGGTTGCCAACTGTCTTAAAGAAAGAACTCACATGGTAAGAATAGTAGGCTCCAGGTCTGACTCTAAACTAGTCACAAATGGTGTCCCACAAGGCTCAGTTCTGGGACCCCTACTGTTCGGCATATATTTCTCAGAAGTACAGGCAAACACAGGAGGACTAAGGCTAACCAAGTTTGCCGATGACTGCAAACTGGGAGCCATAATTGACTCTCTGGCTGACATGGACATCCTTCAAAACGGCCTTACTGAGACAAACCCCTGGTGTCAAAGTCATGGCCTCAAGCTAAATGCCAAAAAATGCATAGTCATCCTGTTTGGGAAAAACAAAACACCCATGAATTACCACATAGGTGGCAGCCCCCTTAATACAGAAGAGGTAATAAGAGATCTGGGGACCCAGGTAGATAGTAATCTCTCCTTTGACAATCATATTGCCAAAGTAGTTAGGAAATCCTTCTATGTGGCCCATCTAATTACTAAGGGGTTTGCATCTAGAAATAAAGGAGTTATAGTGCCCCTCTACTCATCACTCATCAGACCCATCATAGAGTACAATGCCCCATTTGGGATGTACCTCACAAGACACTTCCAACAGCTGGAAAGACCACAAAGGCACCTCACCAAGAGGATTACTGGCCTCAAACATATGTCCTATGCAGCCCGACTGAAAAAACTCTGGTTGTACTCAGGGCATATCGCTTACTCAGAGGTGATCTCTGCCTGACTTACAAAGCCATGTCCAACTCAGAATTGATGGACATGGTCCACCTAAAGAAATCCAAGTCACTGTGAGCCATGCGCTCTAGTGAGCTAAACCTCACCACAACAATAAATAGAACATGCTGGAGGGATAGATTCTTGTCACAGAGACTCCCCATGCTTTGGAACAAAATTCCTAACTACATTAGGCAGAGCCCCTCACTAACACTCTTCAAGAGAAGCCCTGACGAGTGGATGGGTAACAGAAAATACACCCCTGGGATGATTTCATTGGCTCTTCTTGACAGAGGCTCAGTTAATTAATCAGTGAGGCGGCGAAAGCCAACACACTCTGGCTAGGCTTATAAATGCCCTCGGGCAGATAGCCTAGTACCTACATATGAACCTATGAACATATATACACACACACACACACACACACAGATATATATATATATATATATATATATATATATATATATATATATATATATATATATATATATATATATATATATATATATATATATATATATATATATATATATATATATATATATATATATATATATATATATATATATATATATATATATATACATATACATGGTTTACTATTGAAATGTTGCTGTGCACTTGCACAGCTATGAAGTATTCGAACTACAGATGGTCGAACACTTCATATGTGTGCAGGTTACATGAGCAAATGTTATATTTGCGAATGGACTGTGCATTCGCAAATATAATGTTCAGTTAAGTGCAGGGATCACGGTACAGTGTGGTAAGGGAAATACATCCCTTTCCTCACTGTAGTGGGATCTTGGAGTTGAAATATTAAGTTGGGGGGTGTGCAGGAGGGCTTGCCCCCCTTATAAATGGGATGTTAGGTGTAGGGATTAGGGAGTTATGGCAAGTGTGACATTGTTGTTAATGCCGTAAAATGTCGTTGTCGACATTTTCGGCATTATCAGCTGTTTTTCGACAATAGGTTATTTGTACTTTTGGTGAAACAATTTGCTGTTTTGTACCTTTTTTTATTTATTTTTTTTTTATTTTTGATATTTCGATAGTAAACCTGTATAAATATATATATATATATATATATATATATATATATATATATATATACACATACAAATATATATGTGTGTATGTATATGTATGCATATATCTATATATGCATATATATATATATATATATATATATATATATATATGTATATATATATATATATATATATATATATATATATATATATATATATATATACACACACATACATATCCTTGCTATGTGTAAACATGATTGTTGTATATACCTTCCCAGATGTATCCCACCATATTTATCTGATATGTCTATATTTAGATATAACAACATACTGATTCTACACTATTTTCACTAACAAGTACTGAATTGTAGAAGTCAAAGCAGTTGTTCACTACTAATCAGTATGTGAACTGAAAGATATATTTGAAAAAAACAACAAATATCTTCACATCTCTGATGGCTTAGTGATTAACTGCTTTGACTATAGTATATAGGGACCTGGGTTCAAGACCTGCAAGGGCTGTTTATTTTGTTGATAGTCAGAACGAGAACTGTTGGATACAGAGTGGTTAAGGCAGTTTTGAGAAACTTTAAGTTGGTTTGCATGGGTTTACGTGATGGTAAGCGGTGCTAACCTACAGTTAAACAAAAAGGTGCTTACACCATGAAGGCTTCGCTTACCAGTGCACAAATGTGCTTAGCATTTATATTTAAGCAATGCTTATACTTGCTAAGCATAGCTCAGCCCTAGTAACCAATGATCACATTCCAGTCTGATGAAATAGCAGGGTTCATAGGTTTATAGGTTCATAGGTAGATACTAGGCTATCTGCCCTAGGGCATTTATAAGCTTAGCCAGAGTGTGTTTGGCTTTCGCCTCCCTTTTAGATTGGTTAACTGTGCCTCTGTATAGTAGGTCACAGATGATAGCCCTTTAAGGTTTGTTTACTGTGCCTCTGTCTAGCAGGGACACAGAAGAGATCTCAGGGGTAAACTTACGATCTCCCATCCACTCGTCAAGATTTCTCTTGAAGAGGGTCAGTGAGGGACTTTGCCTAACATGAATTGGGATTCTGTTCCAGAGTGAGGGGAGCCTCTGGGATATGAATCTGTCCCTCCAGCATGTCCTGTTTATTGCTGTGCTGAGGTTTATGTCCCTGGAGTGTGTAGCTCTAAGGGATTTGGATTTCCTGAGGTGGAGCATGTCCATTAATTCTGGGTAAGACATGGCTTTGTACGTCAGGCACAGATTGTCTCTGAGTAGGTGGTAAGCAACTGAGTAGAGCTGGAGTTTCTTTAGGCAAACTGTATAGGGCATCTGTTTGAAGCCCGTGATCCTCTTGGTGAGGTACTTTTGAGGTCTCTCCAGTTGCTGCAGGTGTCGGGTAAGGTACATCCCAAATGGGGCATTGTATTCAATTATGGGCCTGATGAGTGATGAGTAGAGGGGCACAATGACCTCTCTAGATCTAGAAGTGAACCCTTTCATGATAAGGTGGGCTATATAGAAGGTCTTTCTAACCACTTTGGCAAAGTGATTGTCAAAGGAGAGATCACTATCTACTTGGGTCCCCAAATCCCTAATTACTTCTTCTGTACTTAATGGATTACCTCCTATGCGGTAATTTGTGGGCACTTTGTTTTTCCCAAAGGGGATGACTATGCACTTTTTTGCATTTAGCTTGAGGCCATGGCGCTGGCACCAAGTATCCGTCTCTGTGAGGCCCTTTTGGAGGATGCTTGTGTCAGCTAGAGAGAAGATTATGGCTCCCAGTTTGCAGTCATCTGCGAACCTGGTCAGCCATAGTCATCCCGTGTTAGCCTGCACCTCAGAGAAGTATATACCGAACAAGAGAGGTCCCATGACTGAGCCTTGTGGGACGCCAATTGTAACTGGTTTAGAGTCGGACATGGCACCTGCAATGTTGACCATGTGGGATCTATCCCTGAGCCAGTTTGCAACCCATCTTGTGACATAGGGGTTGATATTTAAGCTGGTAAGCTTATTTATGATGCCTGAGTGGGGTATTGTGTCAAAGGCTTTTGCAAGATCCAGGTAGGCTGTGTGGACTACCTTCCTCTCATCTATGGCCTTGGTAACTGTTTCAAAGAAGTCAACCAGGTTTAAGAGGCAAGACCTGCCCTTAACAAAGCCGAATTGGGCAGGGTCCAGTGTCAGGAGGTTCCCAATGTATTTGCTTATGAGTTCCATGATGATACACTCCATAACTTTGCAGACCAAACTAGTCAGGCTTATAGGGCGATAGTTCCCGGGGTCCGTTGTGGCACCACCTTTGTGGAGCGAGACCACTGTTGCTGTACACCATTCTTTGGGTACATATCCTGTAGTAAGGCTGAGTTTGAACAGTGACTTTATGTGAGGGTTCAGTTCTTCTTGGAGCTCGTGTAAGACACAGCCAGGGACACCGTCCGGTCCCATTGATGCTGTGTTTTTTGCTTTGGAGAGGGCAGCCTTCACCTGTGCATCTGTGATGTCTGGGAGGCTACATTCTGTTGGGATAGACATTTTCTCTTTTGGGGGGGAAAGGGGGAGAAGTTTGCACTGAACCTGTCTGCCAGGATGTTGGCAATGTCTGTGGGTTCAGTGTATTTTTTGCCATTATGTACTAACTCAGAGCATATCTGGGAGTTGCCACCCAGATTCCTGACATAACTAAAGAAGGCCTTGTGATTATCCTTAGCGTCCTGGGCAATTTGTCTTTCGAAGCTGGCCTTTGATGATTTTATGAGGGATCATAGTTTCTTGCTAGTACTGATCAGAGATGTCTTCCGTTTTTGGGATTTTGCTCTATCATGTAGTAGCTTCCTCCTTCTCTTATATAGTTTATTTATGGCCGGGGTCCACCAGACAGGTCTCCTGCTTTTGGAGGAGTGAGTCTTGGTTTTATTTGGGATAGCACAATCCATGCATTCCTGTAGGTGCTCATAGAATGCGTTTGAAAAGGATTCTGTGGTTCAGGCAGTATTTTCCACTGGCCCTGGGGCTTTGAAGGATTCCACCTCAGTTTTGAGAAGTGTGAAGTTTGCTTTTGAGAAATTTTCACAGTAGTTTCCTTTGCTGGGGGTGGGGACGGGATATGGATGTCCAGTGAGATTAATTTATGGTTTGATCTTACCAATGAGGGGTTTACCTCTGGTGTGGAACATAGAGTCTCCATGTTGGTGATGACCAGGTCCAATATATTGTCCTCTCTTGTGGGAGTGGTGACCAGTTGTTCCATAGCGTTTGAGTTTATAAATTCTAGGAACCGTTGGGCAAGGGTGTCTGGGCTTGAGTAGTTTTCCCAATCAATGTTTGGGTAGTTGAAGTCACCCAATATTATGGTGTTTGGAGAGACCTTCATATTCTCCAATGTTCTCAGGAAAGCCAAACGAGGTTCCTGAGATTGGGAGGGAGATCTGTAGCAGGCTACAAACTGAAAGGCAGTTTTGCCCACTGTTAGTTGCACATGGATGGTCTCCAATGTTTCGTGCAGTGCCACTAACCTGGAGGTGTGGGTATCTTTGATGAATATGGATACTCCCCCTCCTTTTGTGTTTCGGTCCGAGTTTTGGGGCCGAAAAGCATGATATGAGTTATAACCTGGTAGTGCTGGGGTGCTCTCGGGAGCCTTGAACCAGGTTTCTGTTACTGCACAGATATCGATATTCTCCATACTGAGGAGAGCCTCGAGTGCATGCATCTTGAAATTTAGACTTCTGGCATTGAGTAGCATTACCCTTAGTTTTTTTCTCTTTGTGTTTTCTATGGAGGTGGGTTTGTCTTTTGAGCCTTGCTTAAAAAAAGGCACTATGGGGGTGGCAAGAGCCTTAGCCAGTATTCGAAAGCCCAGGGGTGACAGGTGCAAGCCGTCCCTAGCGAAGCAACGTGGCTTGTTGAGCATGTCATCCCAGGCTGACAGACACTGGATCCCCTTTGAATGACACCAATACTTTAGCCAATTGTTAAAATTGATCATTTTGTCTTTATACTGTGGCATCATTCTTGGTGAAGGCAAGATGCTACTCAAGGTCAGTGTCATACCAGCCTGGGCTACATGATCAGAGAGCTCCTCTATGTTTCTTTTTATGTAGTCCAGGGAGGTACGTCTCAGATCATTCACACCAGCATGGACAATGACGGAGTCATATTTGTACTTGCTTTGAAGTGACCTGAGTGCTTGTATTATGTGGCAGATCCTGGCACCCGACAGGCAGATTACAGTGACCTTCTCCTTGTTCAGTCTGGTGAGTGGGACGTCAGTGTGTCTGACAATAGAGTCATCTATTACAAGTGTATTTAGTGTGTTGTTTAGCCTTAAGGGCTGTGACTGTGTGGCACACTGACTTTGTGAAGTATGTGCTACGTGGGTATTGTTGTGGGGTAGTGGATGCTTGGATGTCTGCTTTGGAGGTCTGTGCTGCTTTGGCAGATTTTTATTTAGAGCCTCCGAGTATGTTTTTTTGTGTTTATGTGTTTGGTTTGCTGATGCGATAGGTCTATGTGAGACTGGATTTGTGGTGTGAGTCGTTACCTTCTCCTCCTGACTGACTGTGCCAGTCTTGGGTTGAGAGAGCTCAGCCTCCAGTTTGACATCCAGTTTGACATCTTTAATGTGTATTTAATTCCATGTACATAATATGCTTCTGTGTGCTGTCATTATAATAGCAAGGGGTGTGAGTACACTGTATAGGACCCCTGAGTATATATGGCTAGTACAACAATCTTTTCTCTTGGTATATGTTTACATGGATAGTATCCCAGGTTATATGCAGTCACACTTGCATGTATTGTATCATTATGTTACTACTGTCAACAGTACTTTCCCAGGTAAGAGTAGATTGCAGATTGTAGTACTGGAGCCATACACCCCTGCATGCAAAGCTGGACTCTGAGTACTGACTATCATGTTCTTGGTGTGTGAGCTGTGTATTATTAAGTATTTGCTACTGGATATTTATCTGATATGTGGATATTAACTGTAGACTACTATGTGTACAGGACATGTCATTGAGGGCTGCTGTCATGTAGTAATGGCATACCTATTAGAGTCAGACATCTATCTGTCAAAACATTCATCCTAATGCATAACCTGTTGTCTAGATGATTTCTGTATGTCCTCTGTACAGATGTGCAGATGTCAGGTATCCATCTTGGCTACTTACAGGCAATCTATGCCTGACTGACACTGACATGTCTGCCCAGCTGTGCTATGAATGCCACAGCTAGGAAACCCCACCGTGTATGCACCATATGTCATGGATACCTCAACAAGACTACCACAGTCAAAAGAACATGCTTGGGTACAGGTCTCTAACCCAGGCACTGGCCATGCTATGTAATATATGTTGCATACATGTTAATTGGAGCACTTCACTGGCCCTCTGCAAAAGAAAACCAGATGACTGGATGTTGCATTTAACTGTCACCCTGGGGATCACTCAAGTGGCATCAGTTGATAGATGGCCTGCTGACAAATGTCAGGTGGCATGATACCAGTGTACCCACATCCCCTACTCTTCTCATCTCTCCATGGACATTCGCTTGGTACACACCTAGGAACACCTGCACCTATGGACCCCAGTACTGACAAATCTGTCAGTGTGCATTTCAGAGAACAACAGTGTCTGTGTGTTTGTAAACTTGTAGTTGATAATACCCTGAGGGCCTTCTCAACCACTACACCACTACACCACTGACATAGTTAGAAATAGCTGCTGCTGTAATGGACGTTAAATGTACCTTGTTACACTCTTTACCCTATGGGCTACCTGGAGCTTGCAGTACCAACATAACAATGTTGTACAAATGGGTAGATAGGCATGGGTTACCCTCTGAGTCATGGCAAGTATGTGTATGTGTGCAAGTGTGTATATTTGTACGATACAGCATTCTGAGGCCACATTCTCCAAATACAATATGCATTGCCATACATTGTAAGGGATAGTGATGTTGCTGACATTAGGAGAGCCATGGCAAACCCTCGCCTTACTATCCCTGTGGCATGTGCAATAAATGCTTATCCTTGTAGTAGCACTGATTAGATAGACAAGGGGTTGTATTGCAGTCCTGGTCAATGTGTGATTGTGGGTATGTCAGAGCTCTATCATGGGTTTCAGTGAGTAAAATATCCAATGTGGGGTGTGGGTGCTGGGTATACTGTCTTTACACCATATTACTCCCAGTACATGTCCCAAGGTCCAGTATATGAGGACCACTGTTACCATAAACCATACAGGTAACTGATTACACTATCCAGCCCAATGATGCATGTGCTGTATGAAAATTCTCTGTAACAGAATGGACTCAGTGACAAGTTAGTTACCACTGATAAACCCAGGTCTCTCAGATGTGTCTGGGTATATATTACAAAACAGAAAGAGCAGAACAGCGAACACCTAAAGAGCAAAAAAAAGGAACCTCCAAGTGCTGTTTGTCAGATCGCCATACAGTGAAGATTGGAATGTTTGCCCTTTCCTCACTATAGTGTGATCTCGGAATTGGAATATATATTTAGTGAGGGGGATGTGGGGGTGCAGCCCCCACAATAGCAAGTTCGAGGTTCCGTTTCTTTCGTTTTTTTGGCGTTCGTGGTTTTAATTTATCAGTCTTTTAATATAGACCCGATGTGTCTATGACTATTATGTGTTGGTCAATGTGTATATGACAGTATGTCATACTATATATTGTTCATTAACACCCAGTAGATCCCCCATTACCATACTGTACAAGGCCTGGTGATGTTCTTCACTTAACAATAAACTTGGGTCACACCTCATCCTAAAAGCTGTGTGGTGTGTGCAATTAAGGCCAAACACATTAGTAGCAATAAGTACCTAGGTAGGGTTTCTACTCTCAGTGTTGCCAAGTAAGTGTGTGTGTATGTGAGGGATATACTTCAGTTTGCAGAAAATACATATCCCAGGAGGTCATTTGTCATGAGAACTGACTGACAAACACTAACATTTCAAAGGAATCATCTTGTGGAAATTCATTCCATCAAAACTGGTAGTAGATGTGTAGATGCCCTCTTCCCCACTGTACAGCTGTACAGCAACACTGGAGTTGGTATATATAGTTGGGTGTGGATGTTGTGGGCACAGCCACCCTCACTGGGGTTATTGTTGTGTGTATCCCCCGCTTAGTCTGCTGAAATATTGTACAGTTTATGTTAACAGGTTAAGTAGTTGTCAATCACACTATGTGTGGTTCTACATCACCCCACACCCTCCACAGTGGAGGGCTGTGCCACTCCCACCAGCACACCTATGTTTACCAACTCCATGAATGCACTACATTGGGGAAGAGGACATATACCCTGCCAGTACCATTGTCAATGACATTAAACTGGCAGACTGATTATTTACTGATGTGATGTTTTGCCTATTTTGTCTTGGTGGAATTACATATGCTAAAATGAGTTCACTGCAAAATTAAGTACATCCATGTGTACAGTATTCTCTGTGTAATGAATCAACATCAAATCCTGTGTGTGTGTGTGTGTGTGTGTGTGTGTGTGTGTGTGTGTGTGTGTGTGTGTGTGTGTGTGTGTGTGTGTGCGTTATTCACAAACATTTGGTGTGTGCCACCCAGTACACTTACCATTGTCCACTCTAGAAGAGCATCTGACATCAGCCACCATGCTCTCACCTGTATACACCCCTCAGACCTATCAGCCATGTGGCACATGCAATAACTGTTATACAGACCTGTTACTTGTGTTCAGCTGTTCTCAGAATATGACATAGTCAATGTGTCACTACAGTGCTATACCCCTTGTAGGAAACAACAGCAGACCAACATCCTGCTGACACATAGACACCTACAACACAAACTGAAAATATTATGGAGACCACAGTGTTAATGCATCATAGCTGGACAGCTACACATCCTGACATGTAAGCATTAAACTTTCCAGCTGAAAACATATTACACAGCATTACATTACTAAACCATAGTGCATTCACCCTGTGCATCAGAAGCATATTAGCATGTCCCTGCATCGATGGTCTGGATGACAGGGATGTGGCACAGGTATCATCATATGCACAGGGTGTGTTGTGGGTGTGCCAGAGACCTAGGCTGGGCTGTTTGGTTTACATCATGTGTGTGTAGTAGGGGGTTTCATTATCAACTGGGTTGTGCAGATGTGGTGTGTGTAGGTATTGAGGGGCCCTAGCTGTGTTGGTGATGTGTGTGTGTATGTATGCACACAGTTTAGCCATGTGGCTGCCCTATACAGGGGTTTGTTAAATAGCTGCAGACCGTACATGGCAGGTTGTGCAGTTCACCATGTCTGGCAAAAGACACGAGAACTGTGTCTGGCAGGGGTTCCACGGACACTACCAGGTACAAACCCAGATATGGTACTCTCCCCTGATGATGACAAGTGTCTGCTGGATCCGGGTCCCTGCTGGGACAAGCCAGGACACCATGCATGTGGCCTGCTGTGTTGTGGTGTGGACAGCACCTCCCTGCAGTGCTGGTGCTGATACTGCCACTATGAGAGTGGCTGTGACTTGTTGAATGTCCACATAGACCTCCATCTGTTGGTGTTGCTGACCAACGTCCATGTGGCTGTCACTCTACTACCACCATATGCTCTAACACAGACATTTCACAGTCGAGGATTCCCACCATCTCACCCAACCATCTATCCAGGACCTCTGCAAAATAACAGTGAGCACCCGCAAGATCATGGATGTTGTCAAGTAAGGCAGAATGAATAGCCCTCTGGAGC
Source organism: Protopterus annectens (assembly GCF_019279795.1). NCBI lineage: Eukaryota > Metazoa > Chordata > Ceratodontiformes > Protopteridae > Protopterus > Protopterus annectens. Next base: position 1,806,279,952 of record NC_056728.1, read on the forward strand.
CTCAGACTCTGTCTGGTATAATGTTCCATATGTGCCTGTGCCTCCATGATAGACCGAAACATGCATCTGGTGACACTTGCTGTGGCACTTCTGCCAGGGGCATGATGGATAGCAGCCCACCTATGAGCACCCCTGTACATCTGCCTGTGTGGTACCTCGCCGGTCATCCGGCTATGGCTGCTGTGTACAGATACACTTGCCATAGTCACCAGACTGTCCTGTCCCATGCCACCGCCTGCCAATTGTCCCACATATATGACCACTGGTGATGGGTATGTATAGGCATTGTGACTGTGTGCGCGGATGTGGTGGACAAAAGTGGGATGTCAACCAATGCCACAGCTTCAACCCCTGACAACTCTGCCTGTGCCTCACCATACCTATCATCATTGTCAAAGGGTATGGACACTAACATCAGTTTGCCTGCAGGAGGGACCCTGACCCACATCACCACCTGTGAGGGGAAAACAAAAAATGTAATTTAAGACCTGTACATCATTGCTTACCTCTACACACACTCGCGTGCACACACACGCACATACACACACACACACACACACACACACACACACACACACACACACACACACACACACACAGACACACACTTACAAGTGAGGTAGCACAAAGATATTACACAGACCTCTCATTACCCAACAGTCAACATGTATGATATATGGCACTCAACAGCATGCCTGCAGCTATACTCAGTCCTTGTTAGTAACATCTCTGCGATACATGAATTGTGTTAGTAGGTGATGCCCCTTCCCCTGGAACACACTGCACCCATGTACATAGTATTTCTGTGCATTTCTTCAGCACCCTGGCATGTACTGTGCACCATACCTCACGAGTGTACACACCATTGCTGAATGTGTATATGTGTGGCAGTTATGTTTGCTCTGTTGCTCACAGCCCCTATGTGTTTGTCTGACACATACCTGGGATGATATGAGGACAGATGTCAATAGTGAATGCCTTATCTCTGATTTGGAGATCTCATCATCAGCAGTGCATGTATGAGCAATAAAATCCAATTGCACAGACAACCTTCAAAGCTTACTGTGGCTATGAGGAGTGTACACACCCTTATTGACATGCCAGCCTCTTACATGATATGCAATGGGGCCACAATACTCCATTTATTAACACTACACACACCTGACATGTAACATATGACCTGTGCAATCAAATGCAGTATCAAACAAATGTATTAGTTGTGCAGATGTTGATTGAGATGAATACAATATGTGGGTTGCATAAGTGTGCACACCCTTAACACGATGGTTTGTTGCAGCACCTGTTAAGTGAACTACAGCAGTCACTATTCCTAGAAGGGGTATACTAGCATGGCCCATCTTCACTTACCATTATTTGATCACTCTGCCCTACAAATGTCCCTCAACTCTGCCAGATTGCAAGGTCCAGCTCGTGTGTTAAGCCCTTGGAGGTCACACTGTGCCTTCACTATTGCTGTGGAGTCAAAATTATGTCTGGCACAATTCATGACCTTGACTGTGTTCAGATCCAGCCATTCTTGGTGAGCTTTGGATGTATGCTTCAATTCACTGCTATGTTTCAGGATGACACCCCTCCCCATCCTTAGCCTTATTGCAGATGCTTGACAACTATGGGCTGCACATGAGTGTCATTTTGCAGTGTTCCAAATTCAGCCATGTCTACTGACCTAGTTCCTGCTAATGAACAGCAAACCTAAAGGTGTACACTGGTGCCAGCATGGTACCGATGGGGAGGGTAAGCCTGAGGTGGAGTAAGATGTTGCTTGTGCACCACATGTATCTTTATTAATACTGTTTGTAGGTTTCAGCCTTGGTCTCAGTATACCATTACACATTGCAACACATGCCTTTGGGAGACCTGATGTTATGCATATGCTACCTGTAGAGAGCCCTGGATGATGTTTCCTGTGGAACAACTCTTCCATCTGATTACTGTAACCCATAGGCCACACTTATGCAGAGTCCAGGTGATTGTCGACACAGGTACTGCACAGGCAGTACTTGCTAGACATTCCTGCAAGTCCTTCAGTGTTGCTGCATGTTTCTGGGCAGCCTCCATGTCCAGTTTGAAACATGTGTTGTCATCTGTCTTGGATGGGCATCTATTTATTTTCTACATTAATGTTGTCCCATACTTCATATTCACATACATGACTGCACTATTTGCCATAGCAATTAGAAAGTCCCTTAGCAGTACACTTTAAAGACTATCATAATAGTTCACCTGAAGGCTTATTGGCAACAGTTTTGGAACAGGTAATAGTTTATAATATTGATGATAATTTAGTTAAACAAAAGCTGCTATATAAGGAGACAGTTTTTATATTGAAGTATAATACACTGACACCTATGGGTATTAACGTAGAATGCAATTGGAGAGTATTTTTATGAATGACATTTATTGTAAATTAACTGATTGTTTGATTGTGAAATTGTTCTATTAGCTTCTGTAATTAAGGCTGTTGAATGGTATAAATAATTTGTAACTGTTTGGAATATTCATTCTCCTAGAAGGCGTAAGCCGAGGCGCCAGAGAAAGAAATAAATTGTGTTGGATCTTTGTATGTGGTCGTATTGCTGCTTCTACTGCCTTGTTTTTTGTTTTTGTTGCATATAATTATGGCTAGTGATCCTTCACTTAACTTGCCTAGAATTTTTAGGCATGACTCTAGTCAAACAACTATGGAACAGTACACTACACCGGTTGGTGAACGTTTAAATGAGAATGGAGCACAGGAAGAACAGGTTACATTTTGGCAGAAATTTCTGCAGAAGGAACAACAGAGAAGGTCGGTTAATCCATTTTCCTTTATTGGACAACGTATGGGTAATTCTATACCTCCGGATATGAGAGAGACATTTGATAAATTGGACAAGCTTATGTCCAAAGAGTTAGCGACGCATCTTAATTGTTTGAGTCTTCAAAGATATGTGGAATTGAACATTACCCCGAGGGGTTTACGTGCTTTTAAACATCCCACTACTCCGTTTGATTTACAGGATGAATCGGATAAGATATTCCACAAGAGGTGGGTAACAGCAGCCCACCAGTGTTCAATTGAGTGGGTTAATATCCTAGTAGAACATGACAAAGTGAAGCAAGCTAAATTAAAGATGGACATAACTAATACTTGTGAAGTGTTGTCCGGAGCGATAGGCACAGTTCGTATGGAACAGTGCCTTAAAGATATTCAAAACAAACTCATTGATTTAGAGAAAGACTTACTTGATACTAAGAAATATAAACTAAATCGAGACATTAAAGATTATGCATCAGATTTGGCGTTTTCGCGAGTAACCAATAAGAAAAGACGTCCTAACGTACGTTTTGCAGAGCAGGGGAGACCTAAGCGTAATGACGGAATGAATACCTATTCGGATGTTTCCACCGAGTGGGACAGTGAACCGGGGGAAGGCGGCGACTTTCCCAGCTTACCAGCAGCACAGAATCCAGTGGAATTTCAACAATCCTTTCGGAAAACAAAGCGGAATGGATACGGAGATGGCGAAAGATACAGAGAGAATGAAAGGGAAACAGAATATGGACAGAGACCTTTCGTTGGCGCTTATACGCAAAGGTACAAACGAACCAAACGAAATTAATGACATTTGTTCTGTATTTCAAGTTAATGATGTGGATTCTTCTTACATTATTAATTTATGTGGGATGAATTTAAGTAATGAAATGATTTCAGTATTAAGTAAAGGCTTAAAATTTGTTCCAACTGTACTACCACGTGAACATGTTTTGAAAAGTGATGTTTACAAGTTTATACGGAAATTACATTTAGCTGCTTTTTTTCAAGACAAAAATGTATATAATATGTGTAATGAAAACAGCACTATGGTGTCTACTGAATCCTCCGGTGATTCAGATGACAGTTTTTATTCTTGTTCTTCAGAGTATGTAGATATTAAGAGTTATGATGCATATAGTAAACTAGATACTTCTAAAATTAATGTGAAAAGTGACTTTGTTCCTCCTTTTATACATGAAGGTATTAAAAGTTTTTCAGCAATGTTAAATTTTGATATAGAGATGTTGTATAAAGAATTTTGCAAGAATAAATCTGAGGTTAAATATAATTTGACTGGATTAGAGTGGCAAGCGTTACAGACTTTAGCTAAAAGACAAGATTTGATAATAAAGCCCGCTGATAAAGGGAATAAGGTAGTACTTATGCATTATACTCAATATGCACAGATGTGTCATAAACATCTTGATGACACTACCACATATAGTAAATGTGACATTATAGTTTATAATAATGCTTTGAAATCATATGAAGAGTTACTTTACAAGGGACTGAGATTAGGATATTTTTCAAAAGAAGATATAATGAAGAAATTTAAGGTTAATAATAATGAAATAGCTTTGTTTTACTGTTTACCAAAGGTACATAAAAACATGAATTGTCCTCCGGGACGCCCCATTGTATCAGCGTGTAAATATTTTTTACACAATATGGGGATATTTTTGCATAGTTTTTTGTATCCTTATGTGAAGAAACAGACATCATATATCAGAGATAGTTTTGAATTTTTGAACAAGATTACTCTAATAAAATGGACTGAGGGAATGTTTTGGTTTACAGCTGATGTAAAAAGTTTATATACAAGCATAAAACATGAACATGGTTTGCAGGCTTTACGGCGAACCTTAGGTGGCAACCCACAGTCATTTTATATTATAGAGTTAGTGGAATTCTGTCTTAAGAACAACTATTTTTATTTTGATGGTCAGTTATTTCACCAACTAAAGGGCACAGCCATGGGGGCAAGTTTTGCCCCGATGTATGCTAATATTTTGATGAATTGCTTTGAACTTGATTTTTTGTATCATTTGGAATTTTACAAGAATCATGTAATAAGCTATTATAGATATATAGACGATTTAATTTTTATTTGCAGGGGCGGTATAGATGAGTTAGAAGCCTTTAAAAAAGACTTACATACAAATCAATTTGGATTAGAATTTGATGATTTCCAAATGGGTAGTAAAGTTAATTTTTTAGATCTAACCTTAGAAGGGATAAGTAATGGTAAAATAGTTACAAGAATTTATAGAAAATTTGAAAATTTACATTTTTTAGATGGATTGAGCCATCATCCTGCTCACCTCATGAAATCTTTACCGTATGGGGAATTTATTAGAATTATGAGACTGTGCAATAATGACAATGAATTGGAAATAGAATTACAAAAAACAGTAGATTTATTTGTAAGAAGAAATTATAATGTAAAAGAGGTTGAGCTATCCTTACAAAAAGCTAAGAATGAAGGATTTCAGATAAATAAAAATAATAGAACTAGAGCAAACAAAGGAGAAAAAGATGAATATACTGATAAACAGATGTTTTTTGTTCTGTCATATGATTTAATGACAGAAGAAGTTAAAAAAGCAGTACAAAAATATTGGCCTTTTTTATTTAAATATAGTGATCTAGTAGAAATTATTCCAATAAGTATTACATTTTCTTATAAAAGAGGGAGAAATCTGAAGGACATTTTGGTACATGCTAAGTATTCTAATCCAAATGTTAATTTACTAAAAGAGATAGTTTTATTGGGAACATTTGAATGTGGGAAATGCATTTCGTGCAAATACATAAGTAAAACATTTGAATGTATTAATGGTAAGATTTTTAGACCTTGTGGGACTTTTTATTGTAATTCAGTAGCAATAGTTTATGCTATTAAATGTCCATGTGGACTGTTTTATATAGGGGAAAGTAAAAGGGCCTTTAAGGTCCGACTTCAAGAACATATAAGAGATATAAAAAATAAAAAATTAGAAAGTCCCTTAGCAGTACACTTTAAAGACTATCATAATAGTTCACCTGAAGGCTTATTGGCAACAGTTTTGGAACAGGTAATAGTTTATAATATTGATGATAATTTAGTTAAACAAAAGCTGCTATATAAGGAGACAGTTTTTATATTGAAGTATAATACACTGACACCTATGGGTATTAACGTAGAATGCAATTGGAGAGTATTTTTATGAATGACATTTATTGTAAATTAACTGATTGTTTGATTGTGAAATTGTTCTATTAGCTTCTGTAATTAAGGCTGTTGAATGGTATAAATAATTTGTAACTGTTTGGAATATTCATTCTCCTAGAAGGCGTAAGCCGAGGCGCCAGAGAAAGAAATAAATTGTGTTGGATCTTTGTATGTGGTCGTATTGCTGCTTCTACTGCCTTGTTTTTTGTTTTTGTTGCATATAATTAACACTACACACACCTGACATGTAACATATGACCTGTGCAATCAAATGCAGTATCAAACAAATGTATTAGTTGTGCAGATGTTGATTGAGATGAATACAATATGTGGGTTGCATAAGTGTGCACACCCTTAACACGATGGTTTGTTGCAGCACCTGTTAAGTGAACTACAGCAGTCACTATTCCTAGAAGGGGTATACTAGCATGGCCCATCTTCACTTACCATTATTTGATCACTCTGCCCTACAAATGTCCCTCAACTCTGCCAGATTGCAAGGTCCAGCTCATGTGTTAAGCCCTTGGAGGTCACACTGTGCCTTCACTATTGCTGTGGAGTCAAAATTATGTCTGGCACAATTCATGACCTTGACTGTGTTCAGATCCAGCCATTCTTGGTGAGCTTTGGATGTATGCTTCAATTCACTGCTATGTTTCAGGATGACACCCCTCCCCATCCTTAGCCTTATTGCAGATGCTTGACAACTATGGGCTGCACATGAGTGTCATTTTGCAGTGTTCCAAATTCAGCCATGTCTACTGACCTAGTTCCTGCTAATGAACAGCAAACCTAAAGGTGTACACTGGTGCCAGCATGGTACCGATGGGGAGGGTAAGCCTGAGGTGGAGTAAGATGTTGCTTGTGCACCACATGTATCTTTATTAATACTGTTTGTAGGTTTCAGCCTTGGTCTCAGTATACCATTACACATTGCAACACATGCCTTTGGGAGACCTGATGTTATGCATATGCTACCTGTAGAGAGCCCTGGATGATGTTTCCTGTGGAACAACTCTTCCATCTGATTACTGTAACCCATAGGCCACACTTATGCAGAGTCCAGGTGATTGTCGACACAGGTACTGCACAGGCAGTACTTGCTAGACATTCCTGCAAGTCCTTCAGTGTTGCTGCATGTTTCTGGGCAGCCTCCATGTCCAGTTTGAAACATGTGTTGTCATCTGTCTTGGATGGGCATCTATTTATTTTCTACATTAATGTTGTCCCATACTTCATATTCACATACATAACTGCACTATTTGCCATAGCATATGCAATGGTGAGGTAAGCCTACATCTCCCACTCCTGTTCCCAAAAAGAATTCCACAACATACATAAGTGTCCATTTTGCACCCACTTACAACTGCTTAAAAGTGCCTTAATCACTTTGCATCCAATGGCCCCTTGATCTGGCCAGCAAAAAAATTATCAGCCCTTGCAAGTATCTAACCCAGGACCCTGCACACCATAGCCAAAGCAATTTACCACTAAGCCATTTAAGCTGCAGATATGTGTGATGTTTTCTCAAACATATGCAGCACAGTCATTCAACAGTAGGTAAAATGTATTTTTATATATATATATATATATATATATATATATATATATATATATATATTTGTATATATGCATACATATATATATAGATATATAGAGTGCATTCAGACATTGGATCCACTCTCTGTATCTCCTTCCTCCACAGCTGAACTGTTCTGCTTTGCTAAAAAACAGAGCATCACATGTAGACACAGCCTAACATTGGGGGGGGGGATATATAGGGGCAGATCATAGATATGCCTATTACAAACCTATGAAGTCTGTGCATGATATATTTCACATTACCATGACTGTTCTGAAGGTGGTGGGGTCTGAAACTCATGTGTCTATCATGATTTCATTACTCCCACCTTCAGCTATTTGCCAGACTAATACAGATGCTTGGAGGAACAGAACAAACACTATGATGGCTTAAATCTTGACATTCTGTGCAGACCTACACAGTTGACAGGTATGACACACTACCCATAGGACCAGATGCTATGTCCATAGCAGTTGTTCAACAGGACATCATTACAGCAAGTCTTGATGACACACATAAATCTTTCAAACATCATCTATTCCATTATTACAGACCAAGTACTACATCCACTTACATGCTGACATGTTTCACATACCTGTTTTATTATCGTGCTCTCTTCTGTGTACCATCTGGATGTCTTTCTTGTTTGTTTGTTTTTTTTTTTTTTTAGTAGTATTTTGGTTTTTTAGTATTATGTTTGTTTTTCATTTTATTTTCTCTCTCTCTCTCTCTCTCTTGCTCTCTCTCTCTCTCTCGCTTTCTCTCTCTCTATCGAGCTGGTTTGAATAGGTTGCAGCATGGTTGATATATATATGCATACATACATCTACATATATAAATACATTTTCCCTAATGTTGAATGACTGTGATGCATGATATGTTTGAGAAAACATCACACTTATGTACAGTTCAAATGTCTTAGTGGTAAATCACTGTGGCCATGGTGTGCAGGGTCCTGTGTTTGAGACTTTCAAGGGCTGATTATTTTGTTGCTGGGCAGAGCAAGTGCTGTTGGATACAGAGCGATTAAGACACTTTTAAGAAGTTGTAAGCAGGTTTGCACAGGTTTCCGTGGCAGTAAGCAATGTTAACTTCCAGTTAAATAAGTTTACAGCCAGTTAGCCTGACAGTGCTTAATCTGTGTAGCCATTGCTTGCCGCCGCGCAAACAGGAATACACCCGCTCACTACTGCTCAAAAGTGCTTACTCCCATTTACCCCTGTACTAACTTCTTTAAAAGAAAAGAAAAAAGGGGTGATAGGAAAGTGGTGAAAAAGGGGTCATGCAGAGGGAAAACAATAGGGAAAGTAGCTAGACATGTGCAGGATGGGTGTAGGGAAGGTCCATAGCTGTCCATTTCTTCTACAGAAACAGCTGTGCATATATACTGACTTTTGAGGTAGATTTGGAGACTCAAACCCCTGAGAGATGGGTGAGGACAACAATAATGTGTTGTGAAGCCAATTAGACCAGATTACATGTGTCCAGTGAACACGTGTGCAGCTATGTTTGGGGCGAAAATGTTTTTTGGAACAGATTGCCCCTTTTTCTTAAGGTGAGCGTGAGATGTTGGGGAAAGATAGTAGGTATATTTGAGGAGGTAGGTTGGGTAGAAAGACAGACAAGACAGCATACAGGGGTGGTATATGACATGTGGGGGGTAAACACCCTGGATAGGGAGGGGTGTTTGGAAATCGGAAGCCCATATGCCCCCAAATGGAAACAGTGGGACTGAGGTCTCCACCCATGGACAGTCACCACTGCACCTTCATGGCCCCAAAGGTGGCTATCCTGGGGGCTGAGCAGGAGGTGCAGGCTGACCCTCTAAATGCACCATGTGACCCTCAAGCTGGTGTAGCTGATCTCCAAACTCCCTTTGGAGCTCGCTATGCACCAATCCCTGGACCTGACTTCAGGTGACAGGATCCTGTCAGCGCTCACTTCCAGGAGGATGAGCCCCATCCCCTGAGGTGGTTCCACCTGAAGGTGGTGCAGGACGAGCAGACGAGGAGGTCCTGGTGTATGTCCCAGACATGCTGGGGCCTGGTTCCACTGCCAGATAAGGTGGGAGAAGTGGGTCCGCTGGGACCGGCCTTCTCAAACATGCTATGGTGTTGCAGTTTTAAAACATATGTGGGTTATTAATAGTCATCACAATCCAGGATTAGTTATAACAGCATGCATAGGAATTCCCATTAACCCAAAAACACTAGATTTGGAACAGTTGCATAGCAAACAGAACACATGCATATATGGAACCACAGTGGCCATTACAATGGCATGCAGGTTACATTGATAGCAACAAGCCACCAATGATAGTATTTCGACATGGAACATTAATAGAAACAAATTTCAATATTTATTGAACAATAGGACATATGTCCCAACAGTAGGTTTGGTGTAAACATACCCATTGATTTGTGTATTTAGATTATTGTTGCAGATATGGTGGGGGGGAGATGTCATTTAACAACTTATATATCCTTATAGTACTCACAACTTTAATGATCATTCTTCTAATCATTAAAGTACAGGTATTATTACTATACCCTATGGCCTTGGTTTGGGCAGTGGTGTGTGTTTTACACAGTGTATACTTCAACTGTCTTATAGCTAAATTCTACATTTCTTACCTGGTAGAACTGTGGAGGGAATGTTTGTTAACACTCCCTGACTGTTTCTACACATATTTCCAGATTCTGATTTAATAGTATGCTGATACCTCTCAATCTCTTAATGCACGCACTCTGGACAAAGCTTGACAACATGGGGGTACAAATCGGGACATATTTTTAATATTGTGCTCATAAACTTTGAGAGTTGCTAGAGTGACAGGATTTGTTTTAATATACATTTTCTGAAGATTTTGAGGTCTGAAAATCAAATGTATGTCATTATTTAGTGACTACAATTCTGTGATCATCCCACTGATTTGCCAGGGGGACAGAGGAACAGGCAGACAATATGAGCCAATTATCTGGACATTCTGAAACAATCTGTACAGTTGAGAGGTATTATGCATATAGCTTACTACCATTCCCAGGATTTGAACCATGGGTGTGTCTGCTAAACATACAACCATTTAAGTTTCAGCAGAATATGCTATTTGGACATTGCCTTCTATTCCTTAGGTGTTTTCTGTCTAAGTCTCTCTTGGTTGTACAATCTGACTTTGTAATTACAACAGTCTTATACAGACATTTCTAGACATATTTTTATGTAGCACAGTGTCAGAAACAGTGGTTGACACAACAGTACTATTCTGATATCAGATATCAGATGTTACTGTATGCTATATGTCAGGCCATACTATACCAGAGTAAACACTACTATATTGGCAGGTACAATTTTCTTATATGACACATACCTGTGGAGGGAATGTTTGTTAACACTACCTGACTGTTTCTACACATATTCCCAGATTCCAAGTTAATATTATGCACATACCTCTCAATCTCTTAATGCACACACTCTGGGCAAAGCTTGACAACTTGGGGGTACAAATAGGGACATATTTTGAATATTGCTCTCATAAACGTGGAGAGTTGATAGAGTGATAAGATTTGTTTTAGTATACATTTTCTGAAGGTTTTGAGGTCTGAAAATCACATGTATGTCATTATTTAGTAACTACAATTCTGAGATCATCCCACTGATTTGCCAGGGGGACAGAGAACAGGCAGAAAATTATGAGCCAATTATCTGGACATTCTGAAAAATGTGTACAGTTGAGAGGTATGGTTATGCATACAGCTTACTACCACACCCAGGATTTGAACCATGGCTGTGTCTGCTAAAAATGCAACAATTTTAAGTTTCAGCAGAGTGTGCTATTTGGATATTGCTGTCTATCTTTTCCGTGTTTTCTGTCTAAGTCTCTCTTGGTTGTACAATCTGATCTTGTACTTACAACAGTCTTACACAGACATTTCTAGAGATTTTTTTTCATATAGCACAGTGTGGGTAACAGTGGTTAACACAACATTACTATTTAGAGAATGCAACAATAAATGCCATACAATACCAGAGTAAACACAACCAGTCCAGGATTTAGAGCTTTATTGCCAGGCTGTTACAGTTTTATTTAAATACGACCTATATGTGACTATTACTGTCATATTGTCTGGTTTATTCAGTACAACCCACACAGAGTTTTTATACTGCCAGGTGACTTTCTGCTACTTTATATTTATTTGGTATGACTACTACAAGCAGAATTGTTACTCACCAGCTTCACAACACAGCCTTTGCAGCCTACTAGCATGGGGCTTTCTGATTCACAGCCCACTCAGCTGCAGCTGTAAGGGAAATAGAGAATATTTAGGCATACCTATCCAGTATATACACAGGCTGGACATTAGTAAACAGTTAGTATGAGTACTTACACACTGCTGGGACATCACCCCTCTGCCTTGCTTCTTGAACCCAATCATGCAAGAGCTTTCTCTTTCTCTGCTTCAAGTTGGCATAGTGGTGCCAGACCTGCTCACCAGTCTGAGGGATACCAGTGGCACTGGTGAGATCATAGGCAAGACGGTCCCAGGCTTCTGCTTTATATTGGGAGCCTTGGTACTGGCCCTGCAGCAGTCTCTCATCGTGGGTATGTACCAGGAGTCCTATCATGACCTTGGACTCCTGTATGAGTTAGTGCTGCACACGGAAGCTCATGCCCTCACCAACTCCTGCCATACTGCCTACAGTGGAAAGCTGCAACCAGTTATGAGCTGTATTCCCACCTGTAGGGTTTAAATATTGCCGATTTCCCACCCTTTGCCGTGATTGGACGGTTTTAAATATGTTGAGCTAAGCTAAGCTATGGGCAAACCTGCTTAGCTAAGGTTGGCAGTGCTTAAAGGGCCAGGTTCAGCACTGCTTACTGATGGTAAAATCCACTTAGCTGGGCTACTCATTGCTTAGCAGTCATATTTACACAATGCTTACACCTGGCAAACAGAGCTGTGTAGTGCTTAGCATTGCTTATTTTTCATTTTATAGAATATATGCTATATGGCATTGATTCATCGTTCATTACATAATATAAATTTATTTACTGTCCCTGACATCCCCCAATGTGCTTTCATTAAATTTATTCATGTGTGACTATACTGTATGAGGCACTTGTGTTTATATGGAGGTTTCACAATTTTATCAAACTGACACCTCACATCTGGACCTAATGCAGTACTCCGGTTAACAAACAGGAAAATAATTTTCTTGGGTGGCGAAAACCAGGGTACATTTTTGGCTAGGCTTATATAGGCCCTAGGGCCAACAGCCTAGTACCTACCTATGAACCAATGAACCTATAATAATAAAAAAAATGTTTATGTACTGCTTTCACATGTAAAATGCAAATTGGTTACAGTGGGGATCGACTGCTTGCAAAGCATACACTCTAACCACTACACTATTGCAGTACTGCTTATATTGGATGTCTCTTGCTATTTAACTTCTTGTGCTGTTTAAGCTGGACTAAGCAGAGCTAAGCAACGGGCACACCCACGCAGCTACATTTAAACTTTATCGCATTTATAAAAAAAATATTTGTTGTGTTATTTTATTTGTACCCTTCAGAATATCCCTGCTAATGCTGAACCTGTTATTCTATTAACTTTCTGCTTTGTGGGATAATTGCCCTTTTTGGCTTTGTCCACATTCCTTACTCTGATGGGTTGGGAGGTGTACGCTATGTGCTTATGCTACCTGTGTTATCCTAACAACTTTTGGCTTGGTAGAGACGATTGTCCCTTATGGCTTTGACCAGATTTGTTATCCTGACGGGTTGGGGGTGTTATGAGCATTCTCGCTCATTTAAAATTGCTGAAAGGCAATTTTGGGGTGCAGGGGGGATGTGTATAGTGAGAGCTCTGCTATTAGACACACCCCCTGCAGTCGTACATGGAACCATCTCCGTTTTAGAGCATGGCAGCGCGCTTTCATAAATATGTATGGCGCGATGCCGTGCTGAACAAGAACAGTCCCTGCCATGCAGGAATAACTTATTCCTGCACGGCTGCTTGCTGAATCACAGGGATTATCTTTTTGAAAACTAATGACAAATTTAAAATATTAAGGGTGATTGTTGATAGACATGGCAAAGATAAAGAAATTAAACATCTTAATAGTATTAGTATGTGAGTGTTGTTCTAACAGAGGAGCGTAATTTTATAATTAGGTACAAAGTTAAAAATGTGAACTCATTGCAATAATATAATATATATAAAATGTGGGATTTTAAGATTGGTGTGTATTTTAAGAAGTACAGGTTGACTTGAGATGCCTACCAAAAAATGCTGATATAAAAATGTTGATTTTATAAATTGTGAGGAAGAATTTAAATAGAAAAATGTTCTTGTAAATATCAGTTTTCAAAACAGCAACAGTTAATAACAGCTAGAATCCTAAAATGATTCCTTTTTAACATATCATTCTTAATGTGAGACCAAGGTGTGTGAATGTTAGACATATATATATATATATATATATATATATATATATATATATATATATATATATAGTGTTCAATGAAGTAGGTACAGTGTAGAATCACATACTAAAGTCCCATATTACTGAAAGAAAATGGCATACACTGGGATAAGAATTGGTATGCATTCTTAGCCCATTATGTAGCTATAGGGGAAGTATATGTACAAATGATAAATAATTCACAAGCACTATACCATCTGTGGCAGGCTGGTCCCAACATTGCAACTTATGGGACTCCAGCCACACAAATACAGATTTTGTGGCATTTCTCAGTGTAAAAATTTACTTTATTTGTTAATACACTGCTCAACATATCAAACTCATCAGCATATCAGTGCTATAGTAAAATACAAAAAAAAAACCCCTCCTTTTCTTGTTGGGAAAATCTTACAGGCAATGGAATTCCAAGAGATAAGAGCAACCCTGCTAATACAACATCATATTTCCCTTACCCAATATTGCAACACTGCTGAGTTTCTGTGAGTGGGGACTCCCACAGCATCAAATTCCCCAGTACTACAATAGAATAAAGACCCAAACTCCAACATCAAGCCCAGTAAATGGAAGTCTTTTTTTTTCCTTATTTGAATCATTCTTAGGCATATAAGTAAATCACAGTGCATAAGCGAATAGCAATTCAGTAAGATATATCAGTTGCTGGTCACAGCTCTGCTATGTACAGTTGACATACCTCCTACTGCATCACCCCATAGGGAGTGCCAGAGTGGATAGCATACAGTTATGAACTATCCTTACTAGTACAACATTTGGTAAGGTACTGTTAAATTATATGACCAAGTCTACAATTTACAGCAATGAATAAAATCAGACTATATATTCTGAGCAGAATATATTTAATGCAGCTGCACAATATATTTATGAATATCTCAGCTCATATAGGTTTAAGAATTGCAAATCATGACAGACATGAGTTCCATGAGATTTAATATATTTATACATTTCATAAGGGAAGGATCTATTATACATACATACATACATATATATGTGTGTGTGTGTGTGTGTGTGTGTGTGTGTGTGTGTGTGTGTATGCATCTATCCATCTACAACCCCCTTTTCCCACTTTTGCATATGGGCCAGGGTATCACTTTAACAGTAACAATTATCTAGAGCCAATGTTCACACCATGGAGTGACTACCATTATACATATCTGTGTGTGTATGTGTGCGTGTGTGTGCATATGTGTGTGCGTGCATGCGTGTGTTTGTGTGTGCGTGTGTGTGTGTGTGTGTGTGTGTGTGTGTGTGTGTGTGTGTGTGTGTGTGTGTGTGTGTGTGTATATGTATGTGTGTGTGTGGGTGTGTGTGTGTGTATCAACCCATAAACATTTTATGCAAACTCAGTTTATAATTAGACATTGTATGGAAAAAAATCCATAGAAGAAAGTATGTGAAAGATGTCTTGTTTTGCTCAGGTAGTATAGACAATGATGAGATCATCAGTGAAAGCAGTTCTATTAAATGGAAGATCATAAACGTTTGGAAAAGAAACTGAAATACTAAATGCAATTATGTTAAATTAAGATTCCATGTAAAGACAGAATAAAATGACACCCTGGTTTAGTACCCACCTTAAAAAATAGAGTTAAAAAAGAAATGCTGTTAATCCAATGATAAATAGAAACATTGGTATAAAATGCTTCTGTACCCAAAATAAAATTGTTAGAAATATCATATAATTACAAAAAATATGACAAATCCTTCTGAAAACTTTTGAAGCTCATGCTTTTAAAAATAAAAGAGAGTGAACATATTTTTGATTAATTAACATTGATTCTAAAGTCAGAGTTTGGTCTCGGGTCTGTTTGTGGATATAAGTCCAGAACAAGAAAGGAAGATAGTATTTGCTATAACATGTTTTAATAAGATAACTAAAATATAAGCAACACATATAAATTGTGATTAATTAAGGCTGTTGGTGTGCAGTAGTTTGGATCAGATGGACATAATTAAGTTGATGAAAAACTGTTGTTTAAGGTATAGGTCAGTAACCACCCCCCCACCCCAACAATGCAATAATTCTTAAAAACAAACGTTATCCAAGACAAAACAAAAACGTTCATAAAATTTGTAAAATAGTCTTCCATTTTCAATATTTTCTCAGTTATAAGGTTTGAAATAGATGAAAGGATTCCATCCAATGAAATCCGTTCTTCTAAACATTTTTCTACTGAACAGAGATAGGTTGAACTGAAACAAAGCCATGAAGGTGATCAGTGATGCAATATCATTATTGTAAGAAAGACAGAGAGAAATGTCAAGAAAAAAAATCTTACTAATCTGATAAGATGAATAACAGATGCTGTTATAAATATTTAAAAATGAATCTTTCAGAGAGCTAATTTTGATAATATTTGCTAAAAAGTATTTTTACAAATAGTGTGATTCCACCAAAGTCAACTCAACTCTGCATTTGGCTATTAACTATTTTTTATTGTCCATATATTTTCTTGTCTACATACAGAAATAGCTTGAACCTGCAAATTTTGCAGAGTTCTAATATGACTGTAAACTTCCTGTACCTTACTTGTATTACATTTATGCTTTAATAATTAACAATCATGTTATGGTACGAAAACAAAATCGCCATTGATTCTAAAGACAACCACAAAGCATTCTATTGCTATGTCAAGAATCTCAATGGCAACACTCAGATCTCTCTGAGTTATAGCACAATGGCACTAAATATACAGAACCAATTGATATCGCCAACATCCTGGCAGATAGGTTCAGTGTGAACTTTACCCCCCTCTCACCCCCTAAAGGGCCCATCTCTAAACTGGAAGAATGCAAAGTTTCTGTAATCACGGCTGCACAGGTAAAAAACACACTCTCCAAAGCCAAAAACACAGCATCCATAGGACCTGAAAACATTCCAGCCTGCGTTCTACATGAACTACAGAATGAACTGGCACCCCACCTAAGCACCATGTTCAATCATAGCTTCACCTCAGACTTTGTGCCCACTGAATGGCGCACACCGATGGTTATCCCACTCCACAAAGGGGGAACCACCACGGACCCCGGGAACTACCGCCCCATTAGCCTAACGAGCCTGGTCTGCAAGGCCATGGAACGTATCATCATGAAACTTAAAAACAAAGACATTAGTAATCTCCAAACTCTAGACCCCACCCAGTTCAGGTTTCTAAAAGGCAGATCATGTCTCTTAAACCTGCTAGACTTCTTTGAAGCAGTCACCAAACCGTAGATGAGGGTAAGGTGGTTCACACAGCTTATCTAGATCTCGCCAAGGCTTTTGACACCACCCCCCACTCTGGAATTATAGATAAACTCACTAAACTAGGTATAAATCCCTATGGTACAAGATGGGTTGTCATCTGGCTCACTGACAGAACCCACACTGTGAAAGTAGCAGACTCCAAATCCGACTTCAGACCAGTGACAATTGGAGTACCACAGGGTTCAGTCCTGGGTCCTCTCCTGTTTGGTATCTACTTTTCTGAAGTACAGGCTAACACAGAAGGTCTTTGGCTAATGAAGTTCACAGATGACTGCAAACTAGGAGCCATAATCGAAACTCCTAACGATGTGGACATCCTACAAAAGTGCCTCACTGAGACAGATGCCTGGTGTCAAAGCCATGACCTCAAGCTCAATACCAAAAAGTGCAATGTCATCCCCTTTGGTAAAAACGTTGTACCCGTGAACTACCACATAGTTGGTAGTCTACTTAATGCTGAAAGTGTGATAAGAGACCTTGGGACACAGGTGGACAGTAGTCTCTCCTTTGATAATCACATCACCACAGTAGTCAGGAAATCCTTCTATGTGGCACACCTCATCACAAAAGATTTCTCATCCAGGAAAAATGAGGTCATTGTTCCCTTCTACTCGTCACTCATTAGACCCATTATAGAGTACAATGCCCCTTTTGGTATGTACCTCACAAGACATCTATAACAACTGTAAAGGCTGCAGAAATACCTCACAAAGAGGATTACCGGCCTCAAACAGATGCCCTATGCAGACCGTCTCAAAAAACTCCAGCTTTACTCCATCACATATCGCCTACTCAGAGGTGATCTCTGCCTAACATACAAAGCTATGTCAAACCCAGAGCTGTTGTACATGGTCTACTTAAAGAAATCCCAATTAATCCGAGCTACACACTCTAGGGACCTATACCTTGTCACCACAATAAACAGAATATGCTGGAGGGATAGATTCCTGTCCCAGAGACTTTCCATACTCTGGAACAAACTACCTATCTATATCAAACAAAGCTCCTCATTAGCACTCTTCAAGCAAAATCTTGATGATTGGATGAAAAATAGAAATTTCACTTCGGGGATCACCTCTGTGGCTCTGCCTGACAGGGACACAGGAAAATAATTTTCTTGGGTGGCAAAAGCCAGGGTACCTTTTTGGCTAGGTTTGTATAAGCCCTAGGGCGATAGCCTAGTACCTAGATATGAACCTATGAACCTATAACTTTGAAATAAGTCCACTAAATATCAGATGTTATAGAAAGGTTGCCCATATCAGATAAACTTTTATCGAAGTGATCATTTATAAAGTTCTCTCTGGTAATAACTTATAATATAATAGAACCTAGTCTCTCATTAAAAGTAGGGGATACTGTGTTACTAAATTCAAAATGCATCTATTGACAAAGGACCAGAGAAATATCTTGAATCAAACGAAACCATGTTAACTATATAAATCAAACATCTTGAAATAAATAATGTACTTCTGCAAAAAGCTACAAAAGCCATAGCCTATCCCATCTCCATCCTGATTAACAGAACTATCACTGAGGGAACTATCCCATCTATCTGGAAAATCTCACATATTATCCCCATCATAAAGGTGGTAACTCCAATGACTTATCAGACTATAGACCTATTGCTATATTATCTCCACTGGCAAAAATCATGGAGAAATGCATTCATAGACAACTGTTAAACCACCTAATAGATAACAACTTACTAGCTAACTGCCAACATGGCTTTAAGCCATTTCATAGCACCACCTCTGCCCTCTTATCTTTCTCTGACTGTATTTACAAAAATCACAATAATAACACTCTATCCTCAGCCCTTTTTATTGACCTCCCTAAAGCCTTCGATATGGTTAACCACCAATTTCTTATAAACATACTCAAAAACCTGTCACTAGATGCACTGGCTATACAATGGTTCCAATCCTACTTAAACAATAGGCAGCAGGCTGTACTATGGGAGAACAACTTATCTACCCACCTCCCCAATGCCCTCGGTGTCCCCAAGTCTCTATATTAGGACCTCTCCTATTTTCTATTTTTATCAATGACCCACATTCTGTAATACCTCAAGCTACCTGAATACAATACGCAAACGATTCCACATTAATATGCTCAGCCACCTCTCCATCAGACCTTCAGACCTTCACCCAAAATGTGTTTAATGCAGTCAAGAAATGGCATCTACACCATTGCCTCATCTTGAACCCCAAAAAAAACAAAACTCCTACTATTCACTCCCACCCATAGGGCCTCTCCACTTAACTTTACTGTTACATCAAACAACGGTACTATCATATCTCCTGATTCAACTACAAAACTACTAGGGGTACTAATTGATAACCTTAACTTTGATACTCACATTAACAGTACTATAAAAACAGTCAACAAAAAACTAAGCTCCCTCTATAGAATCAAAGGGTCTATATCAGAACACGGAAAGTTCATACTTTCGAATGTTCTTATATCGACCCCTATTCAGTGAATGCTGAAAATAGAAAAATGACAGATAACCAAATTTTTTCCTAGGGAAAGAATTTGGTTGCCCATTTCTGTCATTTTGCTATTTTTAGTGCTGTGGTGGAAAGTTACAGGTTGGGTTCAGGTAAGTGTGGGATTGGCCGTGGGTTAGGGCACGAGGGAGGTTTGTGTGTGATTGTGTGGACGTGAGGGTTAGGGCAGGTTAGGTGAGTGTGCAATAGTGACGGACCTTAGGGTTAGGGTTTGGGTTAAGGTAAGTGGATAGTTAGTGGTGTTTGTACAGTTTAGTGTAGAGTTAGCTGTAAGATTTTGGGTGTATGTATGTGGATTGCTGTTTGTTTGGTGTGCTTGTGTTGTGTGTATGTGTTTTGGAACAGCAAATATTTTCCTAGGGAAAAAATTTGCTGTTCTGAATGTTCGATGTTGTCAGCGTTCACTGATTAGGGGTCGATGTAAGAACATTTGAAAATGTGAACTTTCGGTGTTCTGATATAGACCCGAATCAAACCCTTTCTGACCCCATTAGCGAGGGCTACTATTGCCCGCTCCCACTTAATCTCTACTCTCCTCTATGCCTCTCCTATATATACTAACCTGTCTAAAAACAACCTGAACAAGCTGGCTATCTCCTACAATAATATTACCAGGTTTGCAACAGGATCCGCATTCAGAACCCATCACTGTATTAGTTTGGAACAACTAGGATGGCTAGAGTTGCCAAATTTACTACTATTTAACCAATTAACAGTTGCCCAAAAGATCCTGTATCAGCCTACTAATACACCAGTTCTTACCAGCCTTATCACCCCCTACAATAACCTTAAGACCCTACGCTCATCTAATAAAATACTTGTCCAAATAGGTAAAACCAACAATATAGCTGGTGGCTCTTTGTTCTCTAATACCGAGGGAAAAACCGGGAACTCACTCCACAGTGACATGACCTCCCTTTCCTCAATAACACTATTTAAAAACAAACTGAAACTATACCTTAAACCACATTGGTTATGTCCTTGTGCAAACTCTGACTAATTACCCCATTTATCGCAAGACACCTTTCACTACGCCTGTATATACTAGTTGCTTTCTGTTAACCATAAAGAAAATGTGCTTTTATATATTAATCGAATGTCATTATCAATATCTTCTTATAACTACCCATATATGATATGTGCTATGATTCTGTAAGCAGAAATGCAATGAAGTATAAAGAATTGCTTAAATATGTAATGTTCCTGCATCTGTAAAAACTAAACTGTCATTTAATATAAATTATATTGTGTTTTCGAGGAGCTTTTCTCCCTGGGCCTCTACTGAAAATTGACATATATCCAGCTGGACTAGCCCGGTCAACAAATGTAAAATAAAATAAAATAAATAAATAAAATAAAGAGAAATTGATTCATAAACATGACTTTTTGGCATTAGTCAAGAAAGGAAATTCACTTTCATTTGAGTAGCCATATCTGAAATAATCGGTTAAATCAATGGAATCTACTAGATCCACAATAGCATCATTTATTAATGATGAATAAATTCTAGAACTAGAGCTCCTTTCTTTTAAGGGATTAGTAATTATATTATTATCACGTTATGATAATGAGAAATTTGCAGAGATTCATAATAATCAGAATAAGACTTATCAAAGTATTTGCTTGATATTTAACAGGAATGTAAATGTTTATTAAGAGTATTCATCACTTCAGAACTAAGTACACAAAGATTTGAATAATAAAATCAACCTTTAAGGTAAAAATCAGAACTCCAATCACTTAAACATAGGCCTTCTTAACAGCAGTAGCAATCCCCATTTTATCTTTCCAAACACAGCTATAATATTTTAATATACTTTTACTTTGTAGTTGAGAATTGCTCACGAAACATAATATCAATTGTATCATAATAATTTGAAATAGCTACTACAAAATGTGTTTTAAAACATTCACCTTTATTATATTTGGCACCCCTTTAAGATCCAAGTACTTTTTATGAAATATGAAAAATATAAATTTAGAAAGTGAAATGCATGACCACACATGTAGATAAACTAAAATGTATTTAAAACACACAAAATAAGGACAAGAGCTAAATGTAAGCTATCATAGGCATACTATATATAAGTATGAAAATGAGCTACAGTAAACACTGACTGAAAGTCAAATCCTAACAGAAAAAGTAACAGTAAAATAGTATCACATTGACCACTTCCCATCTATGTCCACCTAATCAAAACCATCTCCTGCTCAGGAAAAAATGTAAGTGAAATATTAATAATATCCAATGAAACATGCATAACTAACTACATATGCATCGCATCTCCAGATCTGTATCACATTGCTTAAGATGCAAAGCTCATTTTCATCACTTCTTCAATATGTCACAAATGAAGGTGTAATAAAAGAAATACTGAGGCAACAAATTACATTAAAATGGCAAATATATATCGGAAAAAATATAAACGTATGTCTGCTGTTCAGAAAAGAAACATGTAAAAGTACATTATGCAATTTTTGTAGTAAAAAAATAATAGAATACTATATAATATGCAAGGCAAAATGTCAAAACAAAAAAATAAAATAGCATAAAAATAAAAAATGCATTCATTATAAATAATCTTCATTTGTAATATCTTATTGCAAAATTAATGGGTCTATAAAATAATTACATGCTGCATTAAACTGAACTGAATATGAGATTCTGAATATAAGTTAATTATTACCGGTAGTAATCTATGTATTTTCTACTTACATATTTAAAAGAAAAGTATACAAAGAAGTATCCTATTCAGCACAAAATGAAAAGCAGCTTGAGATATGCAACTACCAGCAATATTTAAATGATATAAAATTCAAGATGGACCTTGAGGACAAAGTAAAATCTTCAATATATATTGCCTCAGAAAAGAAAAATACTACTATCCTTTTGATCCTGGATATAGCCAAAATGATTTAAATAAGTATGACCAATAAATTGTCAGGACTCCATTAATGTTGTTCAGGCCTACAAATGATAAGAAAACAAGCTTTTAAACACTAAGACATCCCAATTCATCATCTCATAAAAAAGTAAAGCAAGCATGTAGAAGAATAGATAACAAAGTTTAAAAAAAGCAGTTGCAGAATGATAAGGATTATATATTAACACTTTTGAGCAAATCTAAATGATAGGTATTTACTTCAAAGAAAAGTAAAAAAATGAAACAGGAAATAAAAGAAACTTAATATTTCCCAGTACCAAATGTTGTTTGTATAGAATGAATTTTTGAACTTGGAAAATAAAAATAAAGATTTGAAACAGTTAACAAGCTAAATTAAAAGCTACACTAACCATTGCAAAAATGAAGCTAATGTGCATATTAAATATCACTTCTAGACAAGAAGTAGAGGTCTCAGCTATATAAACCATAAACTATTGAACTCAAATTGTTTATAATAGCAATTAGACTTCTTCCACCACTATACAAATATTAAAAACAAGTAATGCCTTCTCTACTAAATTTATTGATTTCAAATTACCAGGAAATAACTTATTAAAACAAATGAGGCATCAACCGGTTTATTCACACAAATTCAATGGCCATCAAAAAAGAAAGGTACAGTAGATGTGTCTAGCTCACCTGGGATTTAATCTGACGGTAAAAAAAAAAAAAAGAGAGAGAGAGAGAGAGAGATTTACCCCTATGTTTTAAGTTCTTGTACTAGGTCTCAAGAAAGCCAAATCTTACTCAGCCCAAAAATAACCTTTTTCTTTGCTGGAAATAATTTAAGATAACTGAATCTGCATGCTCCTAAAGATGAAGAAAACTTATCAAAATGATGAGCACTCTCATGTTGTGTGTGACAGATTCTGGAAAACATTTAATGATTTGTGTTGTTTTGTTAGATTTGGGATTTCAAATCAATTATTTTTTTCTTCAAGTTGGTAAGTGATTTTATGAAGAGGTTGAATACAAGGGTGTTCTAAATTAAAAACAAATAAAAAACAGCACTTTGAAACCACAAACATAGCTGATTCGAAATTAATCCAGTTTTCCATCTGAAACTAATGCGGCCTACTCATATCTATTAACATATTTTTAATTTTTAAATAACCAGTAAATTCATTAAAATATCCTATAAAAGAGAAACTCTCCCTTTTAAATCCTGTAATAAAATAGTAGTGTAATCCATTTTCAGGTTTTGCCGCTTAGATTTTATAGAATTCTTTTAAACCTTTGGTAAAGCTAGTTCCACTATTTTCTGTCCCTTTGAACGACTCTCCTTCTTGAAAATAAAACTGTCTGAATAGAAATTTTTATTTGCTGGTAACTTTCTCTAAGTAGGACATAGAGAGGGTTTTATGTCCCAGTCAGCAAAAAATAAAAACAAATACAATAAAACAACCAAACTGTATGCACTCTAAACACTAAATAGCAATCACAAGCGCTATCAAAAACATACCTCTCAACATCCTAGAGTAAGAAATCTGGTCAGAGCCTAAAATAATGGGGAAACAAAGGTACAAAAATAGGGACAGGTTTTAAATATTGATCTTATAAACTTAGAAAGTTGCTATAATAATTTATATAATAACAGTATTTGTGTTAGCATGCATTTTAGGAAGAATTTGAAGTCTGAAACTCAAATATATATCATTAGTGACTTCTTCATCCAAGATTTGCCATAAAACCATAATTTGTATGAAGAACAGGCAGAAAATATGAGGCAAAAATCTGGATATTCTGTGAAAATCTGGACAGTTGAGAGCTATGAATTAAGCATTAAAACAGAGTCAAAACAAAATTATAAAACAAAATATTTTGCCAGGGAAGCAAATAAACACCACCATCCCAGAATGCACACTGTACCACTTAGACAATGCATTACTTGAACTGGCTAACTAGCATACCTGTATAACTGCTACATGAACTGAAAACATACACGATAATTATAGTCTGAGTAAACAGAGTTATATTCAGACATTGGTAGAATTGGACATGTAATTGCATTGAGATAATGTGGATGTACAATAGGAGCTGTAGGCTGCCATAACAGGTTAAAGATCTTTCCAGCAGAAAGCATAACAAATAAGGGAACTTTTTGCATATAGGACAGCACTATACAGTCATAGCAATTTGTCATATTTCACCAAGAATGCACTCCTTGTGCTACTATGGAAGCAGGCTATAGTAGTTCACACTCATTTCTGGCATTGAAAGCAGATTGTTACTAGATTAGACAGAATGGGCAAACTGTACATCAGAACAATGATTGGAGAATGAACATTCTCCAGCAAGGGATTAATGTACAAGTAATGCCCACTGAAAAATGAGTCCGTCACTTCACAGCAGCATTTCAACCTCCCGTGGAGCTTGGACTTCTAAAACACTTTGTTTGTGTGTTTCGGCTTTTCCCGGTTAGGGGTCACCACAGCGGAACTCCGGTCCACTAATGATTGGTAGTGGATTTTTATGTACCAGATTACCAGCCCTGATGCACAACCTTCAATGAAGGCACCCCCATTCATGTATGCCTCCACACAGAAGGCACTCTAGCTGAGAATCGAATGGGACAACGTCTTGCTATGAGGTGACAATGCTACCGCAGCACCACCACTGCGAAAATGGACTTCTAAAACACTAACGGCCAACTTTACTTTTACACTCACTAAGCAGCACTTTTTCTGTTTAGTGAGTGTTAAAAAATAAACAGAAAAAAGTACATGTATGTGTTTGTGTGTGTGTGTGTGTGTGTGTGTGTGTGTGTGTGTGTGTGTGTGTGTGTGTGTGTGTGTGTGTGTGTGTGCATGTGAAAGCTTGTATGAAAGCAAAGGAGACTGTGTGTGAGAGATCGAGAGAGAGAGAGAGAGAGCAGCCTTGCGTGCATACCTCTCAACTGTCCAAATATTTGCACAATGTCCAGATTTTTGCCTCATATTTTTGTCTTCCTCATAAAATTTGTGGTTTTCTGAAGTTTTGTGGCAAATCAGTGAGGAGTGAATTCACTAAATAATGACAAGCATTTGAGTTTCAGGCTGTATATCTTTCAGAAAATGTAATACAAGTCCTTTTATTCTAGCAACATTTTAAGTTTATAAGAGCAATATTTAAAATTTGTCCCTATTTTTTGTGCTTTGTACCCTCATTATCTTTGGCTTTGTCCCAGAGTTTTTGTACTAAGAGGTTGAGAGTTATGCTTTTGTGAGTGAATGCAAGTATGAAATCAGAGGAGACTGTGTATATGTATTTGTGTATAAAAGCAGGACAGACTGTGTATGAGAGACAGACAGAATGGGCTCTCTGTAAAATTGTTGTGTTTTACTTACTTATTTTTTAAGTACTATATTATTTTTTATATATTTTTGTTGTAAAATGTTTCCTCCAACAATATTAACATATACCACAGAAAGTTTGAAACATTAGGCGGAGGAACTATTTTACATCAAAAATGTATAAAAAAATAATATTGTACTTAAAAAAATAAGTAAAACAACAATTTTACAAACAGTCCATTCTCTAAGCACAATAACTCCCTCTTGGGGGTGTGTTAATGTCTAATTAACACCCTTTCAGGGGTGTACAAAACCTCCACCTGCGGCATCAGGCCTCATAACACAGCTAGGAAGGCATCAATTACACATTAACACACAGATATCATATTTCAAGGGGTACAAGATATCAGGTGTGTCTGCTAATAATTTACACACCAATTGATGTTCTGCTTTCCCATTGCAATGCACCCTCAAGTTTATGATGTGTTATTTCTTATAGTACAAGAAGCAATCAAATGACTGTGGCTGCACATATTCATGCAGGGACTTCTCAGAATGGGACTGCCATCCTATGCTATGGGCAATGTGGAGGCATTTCACAGACAAGATATAGGCAAGATATAGGCAAGACAGATCAGTTCACTGAAGTATATAGTTACAGTCTTCAATGTGGCATTTACTTCTATCAGTCAGATCTACTTAAAATTACAAGTGCTTTCAGAGTAAGTTTATACTTAAGAGAACCTTGGTCACAGTCTTACTCATTAAGGAGTTACATCTGTTCTGAGGAATCAAGCACTGGTCAGTCCATGGCATGTTTTGGCATTTTCAGAGTAGGGTTTAAAATGGAGATGGGCAATGCTGCAGTTTTTCAATACAACATGCAATGAAACCCCAGAACTATCAAGAACAGGAGAGTAAGAGACACATCTACATGCCATTTTATTAAATGCCCCTACCAACAACTATTTGCTGTCTGCTATTTTTCCCAACTGACATTTATTCTGCTACCATAACACATCCAGTAGAAAGTTGTAAGCTCTGAGCAGAAATGTCAAGTTTTAAACTCTGACCAAATCATGTAGCAAAATCTGTTGTGAGATACTTGCCTAGTAAACTCTTCATAAAAGCTGAAATAATTGTGTAAAGTCAGAGATGCTGGTTGGCTGTGGTTGCCCCTAAAACGATGTGCTTATTAATATACAGTTGGTGAATAAATGGCTTTATAGGAAAATTACCTCGTGGGTTTGAGAGACAGAGAGTGAAGAACTCCTTGTATAAGGTTTTGATTTCTCCTCCAGAAACATGCTTGCCCTAGCAGAGTATTGGAAGTGACTGATTTTTAACAGCCTTAATATCTATCTATGAGTCTGGAGAATAACCTGAAAAAAATATGTGTGTGTGTGTGTGTGTGTGTGTGTGTGTGTGTGTGTGTGTGTGTGTGTGTGTGTGTGTGTTGTAAATTTACTTCGCTCTAAAATATGAATGAAAATACATTTGATATTTAGTGCAACAGTCACATGCTGGTTACCTTCATTTTTATTGCCTGTGTAATAGAAAGATTTTTAATTACTTTTGGGTTTCTTTTATAGCCATGACTTACAAATGCCTGTTTTACTGATAACCTGGGTGGTTAAATTACTTGTGTAGAGTTATACAATACGACAACAGACAATGATGAATTAATAAGGCAAGTTGTTTGCTGTTATACCAGCATTCCCCTCAACTGTCTTGTATTTGCTGGAATTACCAAATGTTAAACTGAACCAGTTAAAGCTAGCTTAAGCTAGATTTCTGTAGACCTGACCTGAACTTCCCTCTTTTTAACAGCCATATATTTTCCACTTTCTCTAGTATTGCTAAGTGTCAGTCTCATACTAAAATATGTTTATATTTTGCATCTTTTTTCACTCTCAAAATTTTAAACTTGAGTTTCTGAGTAGTGGTATTCCACAGTCCTACTGGATATTTGATGGAGTTTTGCTATTAGGTTTGTAAATTTTATGCTCATTAGTTGCCTAGATTTTTGGCCAAACACATCAACTTTTTGAGAGCCATTGTCCAGATGTCTGCAAGTTGACTGCCATGATGCTTACTAATACAATGAGCTCTTAGATTATAGGACCACGGGATAGGTTGAATATTCATCAGTAGTTGCTTTCACTGAGTGAAGAATTCATCAGAGGAAATACTGTGACTTTATCCTTGAATAAATTCACAATAGTTGTTTGCTGTGCTGTTTTGTTCTCTTTTTCCTATAAGGAAAATACTACAAAATAGAAATAATAAAAAAAATTGAGGGGCAAAAAAAAGAATTTCCTTTTATGCCTGTTATTACTCTGGATATTTCAAAATATTTAAACTGGATTAATTTCTCTTGGAAATCCAGCCACATTGGGCAATGAATGGATGACATGATAGGCAACAGAGAGTAATGATCGAGGAGAAGTCGTGTTACATGGTAGTTTTGTTGCGGGAGATTTGCTGTATACAAATATGTGGCACAATGCAGAGTACTGACTAAATCACAAAATACATTTTCAGAATAATTTTAGTGATTTTTGTGAACAGCTTTTAACTATAGACAAGGCAGTACTTAAGAGACAGTGAAGGGTATGTGAATGTAATCTACCTAGATTTTTGCAAGACTTTTGATAACTTTCACATCAAATTTGATATGGAAAAATTAGGATTGTTGAATGCAGATTCAGGTGATCCACAAAATTGTAAAAAAAAATGCCATTGAAAACCAGGGGGCTTTCCCTGGTTTATGATGGTGTGACTTCAGAGATGGGTACAAACAGGCAAGAACACATGGAGGCAAAGTGCACTACTCATGGGAAGCAGAGCATTGCGTCCATGAAAATAGTTTTGTAAGTAGTTTTCTAATGTTTTTGGATCACCTGATCTGCATGTAGCAAAACATAGCACCTTTGCTGTACAACACAACACAGTAGAGAATGCAGCTGTAAATAAACAATACAGTGAGTGTAGAAGTCTTAGGAGTGATAA
Organism: Protopterus annectens; assembly: GCF_019279795.1. NCBI lineage: Eukaryota > Metazoa > Chordata > Ceratodontiformes > Protopteridae > Protopterus > Protopterus annectens. The sequence continues at coordinate 1,806,309,053 of NC_056728.1, forward strand.
CTACAGCAATGCAGTGTTTGTTTCTCTTTCTTCTTTAGTATCCATGTTTATCATATTGAAGAGGACATACAGGTACACCTTTTCTCTTTGCAGATGACACAAATAACTTGTAACAAGGAAAATGTAAAATGTGGTAGAGGTAGGCTGTAAAGAGCTTTAGCAGGCTAATGGTTAGGATCAAATGTATGCCATCTTAATTTCAGTGTAAAGGAATGAATTATAATGCACATGTGTAAGAAAATCAGAAGGGGGCACAGCAGTAAATGAGAAGAGAAGTCTCAGCATTTTAGATGGTCTTATTTGAATTACTGCAAGGGTACAGTCCACAAATACACACACACACACACACACACACACACACACACATATATGTATATATATATATATATATATATATATATATATATATATATATATATATATATATATATATATATATATATATATATATATATATATATATATATATATATATATATATATATATATATATATATATATATATATATATATAGATATACATACATAAACACTTCAGTGTAAGGTCTCATATGCCATTACATTACTCATTACTGAAAGGGTACACCCAACCTTTACATAGAGGTTCATAGCTAGTCACCAGCTTGCAGTCCAGGTGACCATTGAACAGACTAGCCCAAATTCCCAGTAGCTTGTAAGCACTGTCCAGTTAAATGACTTGCTCAAGGTCACACAGCAGGCAAATGAGGGCTGAGGGAATCAAACTCTGTACCATAGGAACATACATTTCAATGGATAACTGTACATGCTGTTGTACATTTCAGCATTGTATACCACATTTACAGTTTTTTAGTAGGACTACTACTTATACCCCCATGTATCTACACAATGTCTCAACATATCCACATTTTTTTATTCTACAGTCACATGCTATCTTGTACAACATAATGAAGTGCATACATTCAATTCTGATCGTGAAGATTTGAACTCCTATTCCTGTGGTTCTCTCTGTCATTCTGTTTCCCAGTCTCTGTCACTGAATTGATTAAAAGGCTACATATGCAACACGTTATTTAGGATCCTTGCTACAAAACTTTGTTTTGTAATTTCTTTTTCAACAAAGAAGTTGCACAGAGCTCAGTCCTACTGGCCTTTTGTATTTCTCCACTTTATGAACTCCTTCACTGTGGATTTCCCAGTTATAAATACATCATCATACATCGCTGAGTTGGTTATTTAAAGAGAAATTGTTAGAACTCAGGACCTAACAAAGGATCCCAGCTGTAAACTGGAGTCTGTTCACTTTTTCTTTGTAACTAAAACAGTCATACATTCATTTCAATAAACTAAAGGCAACTGTCTTAGAGACCATGGATAAGCCTAGAAAACCTTCATTTAGTGGGACAAGGCCCCGAACACCAAAAGCATCTTTACAAAAGAAACAACAAAGTAGTACAAATATTTAGGACATTTACTTCACCAGAGTATCTCCTTTTCCTTTTACCCTCCCACGTTTTTCAACAAAACCAATAAACATCTAAGAAATAACAGTTCTATTTCTCATTTTACAGTCTGTAGCCCAAATGCATCTTAATGAAAGGCATTTTATGCCATCACTCTGTTATGCTCAGTGAAACACACTTACTGCCAAACTGAGAATGAGGTATTTCATTTGTTCAACCTTCCATAAACTCCTTGCTAATTTTTTGTCTGTCTTTAGCTCTCTATTTGTAAACAATGCAGTTATTTGGTACTTTCTATTCTCCCTTTTAGTATAATAATTAATATTCCTCAGACTAGAGATCACTAATGACAATGTTGTTCTAATTTCTCTTGGACAACTTCTGTGTAACAGTCTCCTAAGATGATTGATCAGCTATCATCATTAACATTTTTGCAGAGCCTGTTGACTTAGAGTCAGAGTGCCCACGTGTTGCTGGCAATCAGAGCTCTTGATGTGCAAACTATGAAAGCAATGCCTGGCAGGATTCCTTTCTGAGTCCAGGCAAAGGAAGCATGTAGCGGGCATGATGTCTGACCTAAACGCATTCCATGTGATTAACATACCCAATGCAATTCCATGGATACAGACTCTGTGCCTGTGTAACCTGTTCTACAAACACAGGATGACACTCATGGACAGGATGATGCAGACACATCTGCCCATGGAGTTGACCAGTCACATGCAGTGCAAAACCTGCTGGTTGCCACAGACTCCAGTGAGCAGGAAGATGATATCATGGGATAGCATGCCAGTGGCTGAGCACACCAAGGGTGCCTGTACCTCCTAAGCTAAGTGTGCCCGTGGCCCTTAGACAATGTTTTTGGAAGGCTGTAGTACAGGGACAGGCAGACATCAACAAAAGATATTGCTAAGCTGATCTGGTAGCAGGTGGTCTGCATGATGATATGAGGGAGTACATGGGCCACATATGAAGTATATGAGATTTGCCCACATTAGATGCCCCTGTATGGACACACATCATATTCAACACAGTTCCAGTAGCCAGTCCACCTCTGCCTCTGGAGGGGAGAATTGACATTAAAGGAAGAGAGCACAGAATGGAACCCACAGTGCCACAACCTTCACACAACCATCCAGTGTTGTACTGGACATAAATACAGATAAGGTATTCTTGCAGAGTGTGCCCAAAGCATGAAAACATGATCAGCCTTTCATAGTCAAAAGGCACTCCATTTTCCCACATATATGTCTCCTGCCCTTGCACCTATCCACTTGATCCTAGGACAGTGCTGCTGCATTTGCTGGAGTTGTGTCCCACCACACATGTATATACACACACACACACACACATACATACACACACACACACACACACACATACATACATATACTCATACACGCACATCTTTCCTGCTCATCCACACCCCTACACACACACACACAGTCCATTGTTGATTAATATATCACTTCTTTATAAAATGGAAATCGTAGCATATGTGACACCAGGGAAATACTGCTAGTCCAGTTATCTGGAATTTTGTAAACAATTATATGTCACATGAAAATATTAATATGATTTATATAGAAATGTGACACTGCCAGCCCAGCTATCTGGAATTTTGTAAATAATCATATGTCATTCTGAATATAAATATGATTCATATGCTTGTCTTACAAATGTTAGAGAATTCTATGTTATATACTGAGCTTTAAGAATGTAACCACAGTGTACTCTACTGGAAAAGAACAGAATGTATATAAACTATATACTTGTGCAAATGTATGTTTTCATAACAGAAGCTGGAAGATACAGACTTAACTTGCAAAACTTCAAAAAAAAAAGTTAAAATTGTTTTACGATTGTGTTATCTCTTAGTTTCAGTGAAACAGACAATGTCTAGAGCTAGAGGTTTTTCTATTATCTTAAAACAGAAATAATTACTAGGTTTCAACTGTAAAGTGTGTTATTGCTTTCTAGCAGCTGCACATCTGAGAGATATGTACTTCTCACACAAAGATGATACAATTATGTTAGTTTCAGTTAACCTGGGAACTGAAGGCAGGTGACAAAGAGTGATATCATCCAGGCTAACCCAGCAGTAATATGTGATATTAATTTAAAAACTCTCTCAGAGAGGGAGACTGGCCATGTTGTGTCTTGTCTTGGACCTAGAAACATCCATCATCTGCATTTGCCTTGCTCTGTAAGTAAGTTATTTAGGACATAGTGTCTTTTAGATATAGATAGGCATATAGTAAAGATTAGTTGAGATGTTTTCTGTATTTGTTTGAGACTGTCCTGCAATGCTGTTTTAAAATATTTGCTGTGATTCTGAACTCTGTAGTTATTGTGTTGTTTGAGTATTGTCTTGTTCTTTTATTATTTATTATTAAATATATTTAAACATTTTAACTGTGACTGCTTTGTTTAGAATATTTAAGCTCTTAAAGTACTTGCATATGTATTTGGTGACACTGTATAGGCCATCCCAATAGCCTTGCTCTTGGTCAAACTTACCATTTGGATAATAGTAACATTACAAAGTAGGATTGGGCACCCTTTGTAAGAACCTTTATAGTAGCTGATAAGTAGGGGTTGGTGGCAGTGATAACTACCTTATAGTCTGGACAGAAGGGAGCATAGCTAGTAAACCTGTGCCAGCCTTCCCCATGAGTGCTGTATGTTTGTATATAAATCAGATCTCAAAGTGTGTGTGTGTGTGTGTGTGTGTGTGTGTGTGTGTGTGTGTGTGTGTGTGTGTGTGTGTGTGTGTCAGCTACTTGGGCAGGGACACGAAGCACTGGTTGGGCAGACAGGGTGCTGGAGGTCTTGGCTTGATCCCTTAGCTGAGATCTTAACCCGATAGCTGTGCCAGTGGGGAGTCTTATTGGAGATCTGGAGAAAGAGGGAGAAACCAGTCCCAGACTGACTGTGATCTCTGTGTGCTCTTAAGGGAAATTGTACTTTACTGTGTGTGTACTTGTCATCCACCCATTGTGTACGTCCCTCAGTGGTGCCAGTGGTGAGTATTGAGGCTCCTTAATTACTGGGACAGTGCAGGGGCATCACATATTAATTGTTTGACAGTGGTGGGATAGCCACATCACATATTAATTGGTTAGTAGTAGTGGGATATCCACATCACATATTAATTAGTTGACAGTGGTGAGTTAGCCACATCACATATTAATTGGTTTGTAGTGGTATGGATATTGAATTCCTTTAGCCTGTGTACAGTCGTCACTGAAGGTGTTTGTACTCTCAATCAGCTATGCAGTCAACATTCAGAGTTCATATCTCAATTGTTTTATTTATTTATTTTTTTGTTAGCTTAGTTAGTCAGGGAGAGCAGGCAAGCATGTCAGAAGAGGAGTATGGCAAGCTGACAAGGAGCCAGTTGGCTGAGATGTGCCAGGATAAAGGACTGGTGCATGCCAACCTCACCAAAGCAGACATGACTGCAGCTTTAGTCACAGCTGCATTATAGAATAGCAACCAGGAGGACAATCAGACTGGCCGTGGAGATGTAAAACTCATAGAAAATGGACAGCTCAACCTTTCCACAGAGGACTTAAAAATCTATCTGGAGTTAAAGAGACTTGAGTTGGAGGCCAAGTGTTTGGAAATAGAAGCAGCAGAGAGACTGAGACATCTGGATGCCAATAAAAATGAGAAACTGCGATGTCTACAGGCTGAGGAGAAGGAGAGGTAGAGGCATACCTCTCAACCGTACCGAATTGCTCAGTAAATACTGGTATTGAGTGCAAAATATTGGGGTGCCACGAATTCCTGCATGGCCGCCTTAATTTCTGAATTCCCTGTTTTGTTTTGTTTTTTTACCCCTGATGTCATAACGTGCAGGGTATGCGCAATGACATCAGGTTCTCCAGACCAGTCTGACCGCACATTTTTCTTCCCGGGCTCAGCCAGATAAGAAATGTAATTGTAATGGCTGCAGGCAGAACAATTTACATGATTCCTTTAACATCAGCTTCTTACTTAACTTTGTGTGATGTGTGTTAACAGTAATGGCTGCAGGCAAGAGAATGAAACTGTGCTTTAACTTGTGTTTCTTCCCGGGCTCGGAAATTTCTTCCCCAGATTTTACTTATGTAACTTAACTGCAGATTTTGCTTATTTAACTTATTAATGGCTGCAGGATAAATTGGTTAAATGGCTGCAGTTCCTGCATTTATTACTTTTACTGTGCTAACTGCTGAACATTGTCTGCCTGCATTTAACATTGCATCTGTGTTTCAGCTTTAACGGAAACTGTGCTTAACTTCAGCCGGCTCAGCTCTGTTAACGGCTGCAGGAGAAACATTTACTGTGCTGGTATTTATTATCTTAATGGCTGCAGACGAAATATTTACTGTGCTATGCTATTTATTCTCTTAACGGTGGCAGGAGATTAAGTGTGTGTGTGTGTGTGTGTGTGTGTGTGTGTGTGTGTGTGTGTGTGTGTGTGTGTGTGTGTGTGTGCGCGTGTGTGCGTATGTGCTATTTATTATCTTGACAGCTGCAGGAGAAACATTTTCTCTTAATGGCTGCAGGAGGTTAAGTGTGTGTGTGTGTGTGTGTGTGTGTGTGTGTGTGTGTGTGTGTGTGTGTGTGTGTGTGTGTGTGTGTGTGTGTGTGTGTGCAGTTGCAGGACGGTGTGTTAACGGTAATGGCTGTAGGCAAGAGAATGAAACTGTGCTTCAGTTTGTTTTTCTTCCTGGTTTCAGAAGTTTATTCCCCGGATTTTACTTAACTGCAGATTTTACTTATTTAACTTGTTAATGGCTGCAGGAGAAACTTGTTAAATGGCTGCAGTGCCTGCATTTATTACTTTTACCGTGCTGAACATTGTGTGCCTGGATTTAACATTGCATCTGTGCTTCAGCTTTAATGGAAACTGTGCTTAACTCAGCCAGCTCGGCTCTCTTAACTGCTGCAGGAGAAACATTTACTGTGCTGCTATTTATTCTCTTAACGGCTGCAGGAGGTTAAGTGTGTGTGTGTGTGTGTGTGTGTGTGTGTGTGTGTGTGTGTGTGTGTGTGTGTGTGTGTGTGTATGCCCCAGTTAGGTTATAATTGCTGGTTAGAGTTACTTAGACTCAAACTCTGTACCTTAAGTACAATGAGCAAGAGCCTAAACTATCTACCCATACCACCGCCACTTATGATTCAAGGGGGTTTACAGAATGTCTGGAATGTTTGGCTCATACTTTTGGTCTGTTTCTCTTAAAATTTGTGGTTTTCTGGCAAACCAGTGAGAACTGAATTCACTAAATAATAGGAAGACTGAAACTCAAATGGCTATCTTTCAGGAAATGTATGGTAACACAAAACGTTTTATTCAAGCAACTTTTCTAATATTATACAAGCATTGTTCAAAATATATCTCTGGTTTTGGGCTTTTGCCCCCCTCCCCCAAGTAAATGTTGGCTTTTTCCAGATTTCTTGTGGTGCATAGTGCTTCATGGGTAGGGAAGTTTAGTACTGCTTATGCCAACTCTGCTTGTGATGATTTTAGTGGCATAACAGAATGCTTGCTTTTGATGCAGAAGGCTGTGGGTTCTACTCCTGCAGTATGTAGATGGATTGCTACTACTGTACTGTGATGTACTTTTAAAGGGAGTGGATGCTGCAGTCCTGAGAATGTCCTCTTTGCTGGAGATACCCAGTAACTATGAACCTATCTGTTTGCCATCCATTCCCTATTGCAATATTACTAGCTTATCATTTTTTAATGTAACATAGGCAATTTATTCCTCAAGGACAGCAGGCACTTTATTTGTAGATGAAACAATTAAATATTAAGTTGTTTGGCAGCAGCATCCTCTTCATTAGTTACAGATCTTACAGATCTCTTTAATGTGGAAGTATTTAGATGACTTTTAGTTCTGCAGAGATTATGCATATTTACTGATACTGATGGAGTGTAGAAGTTTGAGTTGACTTTTATGATGGAAATGTTCTGAATTGGGTAGTTTTGTCATTATTGGTTCATGCATTTTGTTTCATTGCTTACTGGAAAAATGTTCAAAACAATAAATTTAAAACGTGCTCTAACAAGTATGCTGTATTATACAAGGAATGTAATTTAATACAATCAGGAAGGTGTATCAAAGAACACATGTATGATTCATGTAAAGGGGCCTATGATATGAAAACAGTCCAAAGGTGATCTTTATCCCCCACTGGCCAGATGCATTTTCTTTGAATTGGGATTTCAATGCTGTTTCAATGAATGTGATTTTCAAGGGCAGAAAAGTTTTAATGCTAAGTCTATTTTCATTGTGAGACTGTATTGCTTTGTTTAGCAGATGTCTATTAGTGTTTGTGCTACAAAATGCAAAATAAAAGTTTTAAATGGATTCCAAATAATCATCGAAGTAAAGCAGTATGCACGTTACATTGTTGATGGTAAATGGGGAGAAATAGCCAAGTAATGGGACATTGGAATGGCTGCAGGGGGAGGAGGGCTGTGTATGGGGGGCCCATTCAACCATTATTTTTTGAGAGGGAAAGGGCGGCAAACTCAAAGACAGCCCTGGGTGGCACAAACTCAAGCTACGCCACTGATCAGTAGGCCATGGAGAATGACTTTGGAGGTCCTAGCTAACTATAATATTCTTTTGCTAAGACTAGAATATTGCCTACCATTAAATGCCCTACCTTTACCACAAAACCCACATACTGCAAGTCACCAAAAACAAAATCCTAAGGTTCATCATCTCCCTTCCCAGTGAACATTTTTGTTGCACATCTAAAAAAATGGTTACCATTTACTACAGGGTCTGGGCTGGGGCCATATTTTGGTTATCTGTTCTTCAGTTTGCATTTAAAGTTGGTATCCCACAATCCCATTGGAGTGGGCAAGGTTGTATAATTATGTGTGCAAATTTTATGTTGATCAGCATACATATTTGTACCTATTTTTCATGGGCCTTTGTCCAGATCTTTGATGTTTCCAGGTTGAGAGATATGGGCAGAGGCAACATGAAAAGGAGATGCTGACTCTTCGCTAGAGTCATGGAGGTAATGGAGAAGAGAGTAACCAAACACTAGAAGCAACAAAGGTCAGTACATTTCTTCCACAATTACAGAGGGGGATAATTTTGATAGTTTCATTCATATGTTTGAGAGGGTATGTAAACAGTATAATGTTGACCAAGGGCTCCCCTTACTCCATGGTAAAACTGTAACTGTAATTTCTAAACTGTCTGATACTGACTGTTTAAATTATAATGTTGTAAAGAACTGTTTGCTAGAATATTTTAAGTTAATACCTGAAATTTATAGGAAAAAGTTTCATGAGCACATAGACGCAAGGCAGATGAAAATGTGTGTGAATATGTTGCTGAACTAAGCACTTATTTTCATAGGTGGGTGAGTGTATGTCACTTCACCACTTTTGAAGGGCTGGCAGACCTTTTGGTGAGGGAACAAGCCCTTAGCACTTTGCCTGAGGACATGAGAATCTGGTTAGCTGATAGACAATGCACTACTGTAGATGAGTTGGGGAAGAAGGGAGACCTATACCTAGCAAGCATGGCATCACTGCACAGAAAATGGAACCCAGTATTGCTCATGGCTCTAAGGGAACCCATGGTGGGCAGGCCAGACTGGCCCAACAGAGTCTGCCAGTAGCAGGGGAAGCTACTAGTCCAGGTACACATCCAGGACAAAGGGTTAAATGTATTAAATGCAACCAGTGAGGCCATGCAGCATATAGATGTCCACAGAGGCAAAGTGGGGAAGAAAAGGTGGGAGAGCCAGGCAAGGTGGGGAACAAAAGGTGGGAGAGCCAGCAAGTGGGAATGACAAAATGCTAATAGTAGGTTGTCTTGGGAAAACAAGGGTACCAAACTACCACCCTGCAGATGTCCAGATAGAGAATGGTTTTGATAATGCAGTACCATGTTTTATTTTTTATTTTTTTATTTATTTTACATTTGTTGACCGGGATAGTCCAACTGGATGCATGTCCATTTTCAGCGGAGGCCCGGGGAGAAAAGCTCCAAGGGTAAGCAGATACAGCATTACATAATACCAGCATTACATATTACAAACAGACTATTTACATAGATTACATAAGTAAGCAAGTTAAACAAGTTCCACAGGTTACAGTTAACCCTGAGCACAAGTCAGGATTAAATTAAATTACACAGTAAACTGGTTAACAGATTTTTACACATTCTAGAGAGAGTTAGCCAGGCTTGATACATTGACATAGCCAGTTAAGTGACAAATGTTGTTTGAGTCGAGTTTTAAATTGACCTAAGGTGGAACGTAAGATAATATCAGTTGGAAGAGAGTTCCAGGATCTACTTACAGAGTTTGCAAAGAGAGAATCACCGGCTGTGTTATTAATTTTGCGAGTCTGAATTAGTAGTTTGTTAGAGGATCAAAGCAGTCTAGGATTGTTATAGGGGGGTGATAATATTTTTAAGTGCAGGAGTATTGTCCAGATTATAGAGGATTTTATAGGCCATAATCAGTTGGTTATACTGGATTAGGCTGGGTAGTTCAAGCCAACCAAGCTGATTTAGATTGATGCAATGATGTATCCTAAAAGGCAGCCCAGTGGCAAACCTGGCAATGTGGTTGTAGCAAATTGAGAGTTTGTTAAGGACAGTCTTGTTCAAATTTGAGAGTAGAGGGGATGCATACAGAAGGGTTGAAAGAAGGTGAGAGCGAGCTATGGCAATTTTAGCTGGAGGGGTTAGGAAGGCTTTTATTCTGTAAAGCGACCCTAGTTTTTTATTGATGGTTTTGATAGTTTGGTTAACATATAGGTCAAATTTTAGATTATTGTCTATGATGACATCTAATAGTTTTGTAGATGGGTCAGGGGAGATTATTGTGCCATCATTTGATTTTATGGTAAAGGTGAAAGCGGTAGACCTACGTGTTGGTGAAAATAACAGCATTTTAGTTTTTTTGGGATTTAGGATCAGACAATGTTCAGAAAGCCAGTTTTCTATTGTACTGAAGGTGGTCTGGGTAGCTGACCATAACTCTACTGGAGATGTGGCTGAGCAAATCAGAGTAGAGTCATCAGCATATTGGATACAGCTGACTTTTGGGATGACAGTATAAAGGTCGTTAATGAAGATGGAGAACAGCAAGGGCCCTAGTATATAGCCTTGTGGTACTCCGAGGGTGTTAGGTAGAAGGTTAGAGAGTTTGTTCTGCCAGAGGACAGCCTGCTGTCGACCATTCAGGTAGGATTGAAACCATTGGAGGGCTCCAGTATCTAGACAGAATGTTTGCAGGTTATGGATTAAAAGTTGGTGATCAACCATATCGAATGCCTTGGAAAGATCCAAAAAGAGGGCTGAGGATATATAATTATTGTTGCGATTATGGTTTATGATGTTAGTAAAGGCTAGGAGGGCTGAAGTAGTGCTGTGATGAGGACAGAAGCCATGCTGAGTGTCTGCCATAAGGCGATTTTGGATTAGGTGGTGCATGAGTTGTCTATGAATACATTTTTCCATAATCTTTGCAAGTGGAGAGAGTATAGCTATTGGCCTATAATTGGATAATTCAGTAGAGCTGCCTCCTTTGTGAAGTGGGATTACATAGGATATTTTCCAGATGGTGGGAATTTTAGCTTCTACTATGGTTCAATTGATTAGTATTGAGACGGGGTAAGCAATAGCATCAGCTGATTTTTGTAGGTACTCGGCAGGGAGTTGATCAGCAGAAAGTGTAGTGGGTTTTAATTTTTTGATCAAGGTACGGATAAGTGAAGTGGCGACTGGTTGAAAGCTGAACACAAGTAGGTTTCTAGGGGTGCTACTTTCAGGACCAGGGGAGCTAGGAGGTAGTTGGCTAGCTAGGGCTTGAATTGTCTCAGTAAATAATTGGTTAAAACTATCAGAAACATCTTCAGGGTTTTTATCAATAGTAGTAGCAGGGATTGGGGTTGAAGTTTGTCCAGGATGTAGTAGATTATTTAAACCTGCCCAAAACTTCTGAGGGTTATTTTGATTTACTGTCTGTAAATTACAGTAGTATTGTTTTTTGTCTTGTAAAATTGATTTTTTGGTTTCGTTCCTGGATTGCCTGTATTTAATGTGATCTTGAGGGTCTTTAGAAGAACGCCATAAAGCCCATGCTTTGTTTCTAAGGGTAATTTTGAGTTTAGACTCTATAGAAAGCCATGGTGCTGTTTTTGCCTTGGTTCTCTTTGAACGAACAGGTGCATGCAAATCAAGGATCTCAAGGAATTTGTTGTTAAAGTATGCTACTGCTTCCTCTAAGGGGAGGTGTTTTAGAATAGACCAATTGCATGAGTTTAGTTCTTGTTAGAATTTGGCAGGGTCAAAGTTTTTATTGTTTCTAACCTTTCTGAGTAAGGGTTGTTGGGAATTAATGGTTTTGTGCTTAATTACATATGTGAGAAGGTGATCACTTAGGCCATTAAGGAAGGTAACAGAGGTGTACAGTTGGGGGTGACTGTTTATGAGTACCCAGTCAAGTATACTTTCTTTTTGGTTGGGTTTACCTATCCTGGTAGGGGTGGATATGATTTCTGTAAATGCATGCAGGTTAATATGGGTGGTTGGGGATTCTAAGGAACAGGTGCCCCAGTCTATGTTAAAGTCTCCAAGTGGTAGGGTTTCTTGGGGGTAGTGACATGATAGCCAGTGCAGGATATCTTCAAATGTAGATATATTGTTACCTGGGGGAATGTACATACAGATGATATTAATGCATTTATTTTTATTAAGTTGCAATTTGGTGGCAAGAATTTCTGAGTTATTAATCTGAGGAGGTTGTATTATATCTATGGTGACATTCAACTCAGATTTATAGAGTACGGCTACCCCACCCCCCTTCCTTGAAGCACGATCCAGCCTGTGTATGTTGTACCCAGGTGGTAACACTTCATTGTCTTTAGTGTTAGGTTTTAACCAGGTTTCAGATAAACAGAGAATCTCAGGGGAGTGGACATCCAGAAGTGCATGCAATTCATGTACCTTGTTATTAATGCTTCTAATATTGAGATGACAGACTAGGAGAGAGTTAGTTGGCCTATTAATTGTAGGTTTGTAGCTTAGATTACAAGTAGAGGGGGTATGTGTATCTGAAGTGAGTGGGCCAGGGTTGGGGTGAATATCACCACCAAGTATTAGGTTGAGTCTATACTTGGTGATGAACTTCAGGGATTTGTTTATTAGTTTGTGGTAGTATTTGGATCTAGAGCTAATGTGCCTGGGGTTGAGATGTTGATAGACTGAACAAGATGTTGGATAGGATCTGGTACTGTAAGTATGGCTGAAGGTGGAAGGATTTACAGCTGGGGTGATAGTATGGCCTTTTGGGACCTGAAATCCCATGAGAAACTGGTTTTCATACAAGGTAAGGAGGTATGGTGTGAACAATAGGGGTAGTAAAGAGGAGTATATCATTATATGCAATTCAGCTAGTGAGTGAAGGAACTGTTTTACCTGGTGATGCAACACCAGAAGATAAAGTGGTGAGGTAAAGGTACTGGAAGGGGGATGGGAGAATGCCAGATGAAAGCTAATAGGTGCTATTAAAATGTAGGTAGTAGAATGGGGGTGGGTGGAATTATCCCAGATGAAAGCAGATAGGATCTAGAAAGTGGGGGAGTGGCTATAGTACTATAAATGTAGAGGTACTGGGGGTGGGAAGGAATTGGGGGCAGTGAGGGGAGCGAAGAGAGCCTGAGCATAGCGGGGCTATTGCAGTTTACAAGGTTTCCTAAGGTGTCCTAAGGTGTTGTTACATACAGTGAGGCTTGGAGACAAGCATGTGGGTCTGGTAGCCTGGGGGAGACCCAGACAGACCGCACACTCACAGCCTGGTGAGGTGGTTACTTCAGAGAGGGTGCTACCCTGTAGCAGTGAGACTGAAGGTAAGCCACAGCTGCTTGTGGGTACTGATGTTCCCTTGGACAGAGTGACTGCAAGAGCAGAGGTGAATAGTAGTACCCAGGCTGACAGTGAGTCCCCACTTTCAGTCACTTGACTTCCTGTGGAAGTGGAGTTGAGAAGGGTTGAGACTGGCGCAGCTCTCATACCCTACATTATAAGGTCTGAGAAAGGTAGCTAGTGAGGCATCTGATTCTCAAGGGAAGGGAGAATTTGTATACTGGGACCAAGGGTTACTGTATAGAGAGTGGACCCCTGAGGGAGGGCTAGAGGGTGAGGGAATACAGCACTTGGTAGTTCCCAGAGCCTACCATCTGGCACTTCTAGCCATAGCCCATGATATTCCCTTTGCAGGTCATATGGGCATAAAACATACAAAGAGACATATTATGCAGAACGTCTATTGGCCTGGGATTTCCAGAGATATAACAGGGCACTGCAGGACCTGTGAGCAGCGCCAAAGGATAAGCAAATCAGGAGACAAGGTGAAAGCTCCTTTGATGCCTTAGCCTGTGATTGAGGAGCCATTTCAGAGGGTAGCTATGGATATTGTGGGGCCTCTGAGTACCCCAAGTTCTACAGGGAAAAAATATATCCTAGTGGTAGTAGATTATGCTATCAGATAGCCTGAGGCAGTGGCTCTGTCTCCCATTAAGGTAGAAAAGGTGGCAAATGCTTTGTTAGAGATTTTCAGAAGGATAGGTTTCCCAAATGAATACTGACTGACAAAGGTGCCAATTTCATGCCAGACTTGCTGGCTTGTCTGTGGAAGTACTGTGAATGAAGCACCTAAAGACAACTGCCTACCATCCACAGACTAATGGTCTTGTTGAGAGGTTAAACTCTATACTCAAGATAATGCTACAGGCATTTGCAGACCAGTTTAAGAGGGAGTGGGTCAAATATTTGTCCCACCTGTTGTTTGCTTACAGAGAGATGTTCCAGGAATCCACAGGTTTTTCACTATGTAAGTAGTTGTATGGGTATAATGTGAAGGGACCTCTGGATTTGATTCAAGATGAGTGGGAGGGTGAGTACAAATTCCACAAGGTGTCTGTCATGGCATACTTCCTAAACCTCAGGACAAGGCTCAGGGACATCATGGGCTTGGTACAAGAGAACCTGGCAGAAGCTCAACAGCAGAAAAAGGTCTGGTATGACAGGAATGTTCTAGCTATAGCGAGAGTATGCTCTAGGGCAGCAGGTAATGGTTCTTATTCCTGTCAGACACAACAAGCTGCAGGTAGCCTGGAAGGGACCCCACAAGGTGGTAGGGAAGGTCAGTGATGTTAACTACATGGTAGAACTGCTAGGCAAGAGGCAGGGGCACAAATTGTACCATGTTAAAATTATGAAACCTTACCATGACAGGGAGGTCCTTGTGCTGAGTATTTGCAGTCCAAGGCAGGAGGAGTGTGAGGGGGATCTATGGCTACAGGGAGCCAGCCAGGAAAATCCCAAATAACTATGGTGGAGCCTAGGGTTGCAGGCATATGATGGGACAGTGCAGCATTGCCAGATAGGTTCAACCCTCTCAAGCATCGTTTTTTAAGGGTCACTTGAAAAACTAGCTTGAGTTTCCAGGGAGGGGAAAAATGTGACACCAGGGAAATACTGCCAGTCCAGCTATTTGGAATTTTGTAAATAATCATATGTCATTTATGAATATTAATGTGGTTCATATGCTTGTCTTACAAATGTAAGAGAACTGTATGTTATATACTGAGCTTCAAGAATGTAACCACAGTGTACCCTACTGGAAAAGAACAGAAATATATATAGAAACTATATACCTGTGCAAATGTATGTTTTAATAGTAGAAGCTGGAGCATACAGAGTTAACTTGCAAAACTTCAAGAAAATAAGTTGAAATTGTTTTACGATTGTGCTATCTCTTACTTTCACTGAAGCAGATACAATGTCTAGAGCTAGAGGTTTTTCTATTGTCTTGAAACAGAAATAATTACTAGGTTTCAAATGTAAGGTGTTTTATGCTTCCTAGCAGCTGCACATCTGAGAGATATGTACTTCTCACATAGAGATGAGAAAATTATGTTACTTTCAGTTAGCCTGGGAACTAAAGGCAGGTGGCAAAGAGTGATGTCATCCAGGCTAACCCAGCAGTAATAT
Source organism: Protopterus annectens (assembly GCF_019279795.1). NCBI lineage: Eukaryota > Metazoa > Chordata > Ceratodontiformes > Protopteridae > Protopterus > Protopterus annectens. The sequence continues at coordinate 1,806,324,525 of NC_056728.1, forward strand.
GTGATATTAATTTAAGAATTCCCTCTGAGAGGGAGACTGGGCATGTTGTATATTATCTTGGACCTAGAAACATCCATCATCTGCATTTGCCTTGCTCTGTATGTAAGTTATTTAGGGCATAGTATATTTTAGATATAGATAGGAATATAGTAAAGATTGGTTTAGATGTTTTCAGTATTTATTTATTTATTTATTTATGTATTTATTTTATTTACAGTTGATTTACCAGGATTGTCCATTGGGCCCGAAGTACCCGTTTTCAATGGAGTCCTGGGGAGAAAAGCTCCTGAATAAAGATACAAAACATTACAGAAGTTTACACATTAACACATTCAGTCAAATTAATACAAATTGATAAAAACAGTGGTAAAAAACTTTAACAGTGGTTGACAAAATAGAGAAATGTGTGTTCAAGACTAAAAAACAGAGGAACAGGTGATTGCAAGCAAATAATCTTTGGTTATGCTATATAAGACTAGCATTTCATTGTTGTAGAAAATATGTAGTATTTAGAATGGAATACTAGAGTTTAAGAATTATTAGGGTGTTATTGCTTTAGCTAATTTATAGTTTCTGGTATATATGATGTGGTGCCTGTAGGGGGCAGGCTAGACTAGGAGTGATGAGAGCAGGAGCATTCCCAGGAAGATGTTAAGTGTGAGTGTAGGAGGGAGGAGAGCAGGAGCATTCCCAGGAAGATGTTAAGTGTGAGTGTAGGAGGGAGGAGAGCAGGAGCATTCCCAGGAAGAGGTTAAGTGTGAGTGTAGGAGGGATGAGAGCAGGAGCATTCCCAGGAAGATGTTAAGTGTGAGTGTAGGAGGGAGGAGAGCAGGAGCATTCCCAGGAAGAGGTTAAGTGTGAGTGTAGGAGGGATGAGAGCAGGAGCATTCCCAGGAAGATGTTAAGTGTGAGGGTAGGAGGGATGAGAGCAGGAGCATTCCCAGGAAGATGTTAAGTGTGTGTGTAGGAGGGATGAGAGCAGGAGCATTCCCAGGAAGAGGTTAAGTGTGAGTGTAGGAGGGATGAGAGCAGGAGCATTCCCAGGAAGATGTTAAGTGTGTGTGTAGGAGGGATGAGAGCAGGAGCATTCCCAGGAAGAGGTTAAGTGTGAGTGTAGGAGAGATGAGAGCAGGAGCATTCCCAGGAAGATGTTAAGTGTGAGGGTAGGAGGGATGAGAGCAGGAGCATTCCCAGGAAGATGTTAAGTGTGTGTGTAGGAGGGATGAGAGCAGGAGCATTCCCAGGAAGATGTTAAGTGTGAGTGTAGGAGGGATGAGAGCAGGAGCATTCCCAGGAAGATGTTAAGTGTGAGTGTAGGAGGGATGAGAGCAGGAGCATTCCCAGGAAGATGTTAAGTGTGTGTGTAGGAGGGATGAGAGCAGGAGCATTCCCAGGAAGATGTTAAGTTTGTGTGTAGAGATTTTTTAAAAGCTGGAAGGTTAGCAGTGGTACGAATGGAGGGGGGAAGGGAGTTCCAATTGCGTGCCAGGGAAAAGGACAGCAGATTCTTCCCTGGCGAGTGAAGAGGTTTGTACAGTTCTATCAGATTTTGGTTATTAGATGTTAGGGCTCTTTGTGGCATGTGCATTTTAAAGGTGGTGCTGAGTGAGGGACAGAGGGATGGAAGGAATATGAGTTTGTGGGCAAAGCAGAGCTGAGTAAAGGTGAGATAGTTAGGAAGCTCAAGCCAGTTTAGTTTGTGGAGAGATAGACAGTGGTGGGTAGATGCTTTGTGGCCAGTGGCAAATTTGGCAATTTTATTATAACATGAGGACAGTTTTGTTTTAAGGGATGATTGAAGGTTTGTTAGAAGAGGAGCCCCATATAGAAGTGAAGGAATGAGGAATGTTGTAGCAAGAGTATGTTTAGTAGATGTGGAGAGGAATTTATTATGTCGATAAAGCATGCCAAGTTTATAATGTTTTTTTTATGTTTAGTAGTAGGTGGCTATTGAATTTGAGCTGGTCATCTATCAGGACCCCTAACAGTTTGCTCTCAGATACTAGTTCAAGATGGGTGTTGTTTTGGCTGATGATAGAGAGTCGATTTTTGTTAATGGTTGTGTTTTTAGAGGGGGTGAATACCATAAGCTTGGTTTTAGATGCATTGAGTGCTAGATGATTGTTTTTCATCCATTGTTCTGTGGTAGAGAAGGCCTCTTGGGTTAATTTTAAGAGAGTGGGAATGGATGTGGCTGTGCAGATGATTGTAGAGTCATCTGCATATTGAACAAGTTTGGCGTGGGGAATTGAGTGGGAGAAGTCATTTATTAATATATTGAAGAGGAGAGGACCCAAGATGGAACCTTGGGGGACACCAGTGGGTGTATTTAGAAAGGAGGAGACGGCTGTTTTCCATTTGACAGCTTGTTGCCTATGGGAAAGATAGTTGGTGAACCAACTGATAGTGGCAGAGGATAAGTTAAGGTTAGATAGCTTAGTGAGGAGAAGGCTGTGAGATATGGTGTTGAAGGCTTTAGAAAGGTCGAGAAGGAGAGTGGATACAACAGAGCCGGAGTCTTGGGCAGTATTTACTGTTTCCAGGAAGGAAAGGAGGGCAGTCATGGTGCTGTGGCTGGGTCTGAAACCATGTTGTGTGGGGGTTAGTAAGTTATTGTCTGGGAGATAGGGAAGGATTTGGAGATGGATGCATTTTTCTAAGAGTTTTGATATAGGAGAAAGGATGGCGATGGGACGGTAGTTAGTGATATCATTGTTCTTGCCTCCTTTATGTAAGGGTATGATGAAAGCTCTTTTCCAGAGTGTGGGAATAAGACCTTCTTGGATAGAGTGATTTATTAGGATGCTGATGGGGAAGGCAATGGCATCAGCAGCAATGTTAAGGAAGTATGAGGGTATGTTATCAGGTGCATTAGTACATGGTTTTAGCTTTTGCAGGAGCTTTTTTATGGTAGATGTAGGGATGGGTTTTAGGGAAAAAGGTGTGAGTTGAGAGGTAGGAGATGAGGGGGGAGGAAGGAGGTGGGATGTAGGTGTAGAGGGTGTGGTGTTATTGGAGAAGGATGTGGTAAGTTTAGAGATAGAGTCTAAGAAGAAATAGTTGAATTGGGTGGCGAGATTGATATGTGGAGCACTTGGGTCTGGGCTTGGGTTTTCTGCAGTGCCAGGTTTTAGGAGTTTATTGATACCTTTCCAGAATCTTTGAGGGTTGGTTTTATGGTTGTTTTGAAGTATGGAGTAGTAGTTTTGATGATCTATTGTGATAAGCTTTTTGACTTTGTTGCGAAGAGTTTTGAATTCATTTAGGGTAGAGGAAGTTTTGTTTATTTGGTAGTGTGCCCAGGCTTTGTCTCTCAGTCGCATGATAGTTAGTGTATTTTTTGTAAGCCAGGGGGCAGTATTGTTTCAAATTTGTTTGTTTTTTATGGGGGCTAGACTATCCAGGAGTTTCAGGAAATTTGTATTGAAGTATGCAACAGCATTATCCAGGGGTAGAGTTTCTAGTGGGTTCCAATTTGTTGATTTTAGGGAGTCTGAGAAGGTTACTGGGTCGAAGTTTTTTAGATTTCAAGTGCTGATGTAATTATGTGTTGCTTGTAGTGGACATGGAAGAAGTTTGGTGAATATGGGAAGATGGTCACTGAGGGAGTCAGGGAGAGTTCCACTGTCGGTGTAGTAGTGGGGGTGAGATACTAAAATCCAATCTAGGGTACTGCCAGTGGAGGAATCTTTAGAGTGTCTGGTAGTCTGGTTGATGAGCTGAGAGTATTTATAGAGGTTAATGTTTATGGGGTGTGTGGGGGAATTAATGCAGGACCAATTAATGTTTGTGTCACCCATGATAATAGTTTCATTACTGATATTGATAGAAAGCCAGGATAGGATGTCTTCTAAAACAGAGACATTGTCACCAGGGGGGATGTAAAGTGAAACTATGCAGATTTGTTTGTGTTTGTTTAATTGAAATGAAGCTAATGTTAATTCTGCGTTGGGGAAATTTGGAATAGGTTCGTTATAGGGAGTAATGGATAGGGTGGAAGAATAGAGTAAAGCTACCCCGCCACCCTTTTTATGGATTCTGTCTTTTCTGATTATTGAGTAGTTTGGAGGTAGAACTTCAGTGTCTTTTATATGAGGTTTTAGCCAGGTTTCGGAAATAGCTAAGATGTCAGGTTTGTTATGTAGAAGCCATGCTTGTAGATTAGGGATTTTGTTTGCTATGCTTTGAGCGTTTAGAGAAGCAAGTAGGATGGATTTGGATATGGTGGAAGTGGTGATTGGGCCTGGGTTAGGGTGTATATCTCCAGATAGTAGTATGGTTGTAAGATGTTCAATTAAATTTCTAAGATGATTGGATTGCCTTGTTTGAATGTTGTAGGTTTTCAGATAATTGTGAATATTGGAGCTTGGGAAGGGACTAAAGAGTTTGTAAGAAGTGTTTAGTTTATAGTGAAAAAGTAGATGGAGGTTAATGGGATGGAGTTCAGGGGCTATTGAGATAAAAGACTCTAAGTCAGAAAAGGGGAGTGTGCTGGTAGAGTGAGTATTTGTTTGAGACTGTCCTACAATGTTGTTTTAAAATATCTGCTGTGATTCTGAACTCTGTAATTACTGTGTTGTTTGACTATTGTCTTGTTCTTTTATTATTTATTATTAAATATATTTAAACCTTTTAATTGTGGTTGGTTTGTTTAGAGATATTTAAGCTCTTAGCGTACTTGCATATGTATCTGATGACACTGTAAGGGCCACCCCAATAGCCTTGCTCTTGGTCACACATACCATTCAGATAATAGTACCATTACACAGTAGGATTGGGCACCCTTTGTAAGGGCCTTTATAGTAGTTGATAAGTAGGGGCTGGTGGCAGTGATGATTACCTTATAGTCTGAACAAAAGGGGGTATAGCTAGTAAACCTGTCCCAGCCTTCCCCAGGAGTGTCTCTGTTTGTATATAAATCAAATTTCAAAGTGTGTGTGTGTGTGTGTGTGTGTGTGTGTGTGTGTGTGTGTGTGTGTGTGTGTGTGTGTGTGTGTGTGTGTGTGTGTGTGTGGGCTACTTGGGCACGGACACTAATTACTGGTTGTACAGAGAGGGTGCTGGATGTCTTGGCTTGACCCTTCAGCTGAGATCTTAACCTTATAGCTGTGCCAGTGGAAAGTCTTATTGGGGATCTGGAGAAAGACAGAGAAACCAGCCCCAGACTGACTGTGATATCTGTGTGCTCTTAAGAGAAATTGTAATTTACTGTGTGTGTACTTGCCATCCTCCCATTGTGTACGTCCTTCACTGGTGCCAGTGGTGAGGATTGAGACTCCTTGAATACTGGGCCGGTGCAGAGGTGTCACAGTATAGATAAACTATTCTTTATGGTACTGAAGGCAATATGAACGTGTGTCTCAAACAATTTATAGGTGGTTTTAATGTGAAGTATATCAGATTTCAAAAAAATTGATTTAAACTGTGACCTTTTTTGTTTGGGTCTGACACAGTTTAATTACTCAACAATAGCACTAGGTGTAAAAAAAATGTAGTATCATTCTGGATCTCAGTCCAACAAAGCCATCAGACTGATAATCTCAAAAGTCGTATTTAAACTTTTTAAGTTTAAACGTCACAGTTGCTCTCACCTCTAACTATCTACTGTATAAATTTGTTTAATAAATGTATTACTTTAATATTCAAATAAGTCATGCTGTTGGAAGCTATTAATTATTCACATATCTTTAATAGTAGTTCCATTAAGAGTGGACAATGTCTTTTTACAATAATCAATAAGGTGCTCGATAAAAAGGTTAGATGCTAAAAAAGTCAATGTAGCATAAATATGTTTCAACATGAGCAGAGTAACCAACAGTCATACAGCAATACAACCTCAACTGCAGAACCTGATGAGAATATTTGACATCTAAATATAAAGGCTCAGAACAGCCACCACTGATGATTCTGATTACCTACATGATCAACAGGAAGTGAATGAAGCCCATTGATTAACCAATGGTGGAGATTCAGGGCAAGGTTGCAGGGACAGATAAGCGACTTGATAGTATTAAGGCCAATTTTACTGGGCAAGAGAATAAAAAGCTATATGTTCATACTTAAGGACAAGACTGCTGCCTCTTGGAATATTCCTGCTTTTATATTTGGTGATCTCAGAGTTAATATATATAAGTACTAGGGGTGCAGGCAATACAGCTCCCACACTGGAGGACTTTACAGATGAAGAGTGATTGTCATCAGTCATTATTCTCCTTTATCATTACAGTTTTTTTGTTCACATTTCCATGAGTCATACTTACAAGTCTAGGAATCACAGTAGGGAGCCAGTTTACTATCATTATGTTGAAGTGGATTCAGATGAATCCACTACAAAGAATGGTAGGGGGTCGAATGGCGACAATGTCGAACCTGACATTGTCGAAGTACAAATCTCACCCCTATCTCAACCCATGTTAAAGCCCGTTCCGTGGTTGCATTCGAGACATACTTCGGCAATGCCAGGATTACGCATTATCAACTTTTGTGGACGTGGGTCGACGTAAGCAGCATTCAACCGAGTCCGGTCCGACATAATGATAGTAAACCTAGGGAGCCATTAATATTGTGTGAGTTTAACAAGATGGGACAACACTCTGATGACAAGGTCTGGAGTCGACCAAAATAACTGTGATCATATACATACATACATAGCAACAAAAAAACAGCACTCCAGGAATACTATTTCTTTAATAAAGATGATAATTCAAAGGCACAACAATGAGCGTGTGAAATCTATATCTTGCAGACAGCAAGCATACATACCTAGGTTGTAGTAAATAGCTTTATCAATGCTGTAAAGCTGAGGAAATACTTGTTAAATTTGTAAAAAACATAAAAAAATAGTATATCGTATGACTCAAAACCACCTACAGAAAACTTTTTAATGATTATTATAAGAATACATTAACAACAACAATACTAATATTAAACATGCAAATCAAAAATTCTCATTAAGAGCAGAGGGAAAAGGTGACCCAGATTAACAATCCATAATTTCTCTTTATAATCCAAAAGAGATCGCATTCTAAAAATGTTGTTTAACCTACGAATTTAACAATGTGTACAAAATAAAGATAACATTAGCATGTCTCAAGAACAGTTTATATAGTGCACATCTACAGATGACAGATACATACACACACACACACACACACACACACACACATATATATATATATATATATATATATATATATATATATATATATATATATATATATATGGATATGGGTATAGATATAAACATAAATTTAGGTAGATATATAAATGTATATATATATATATATATATATATATATATATATATATATATATATATATATATATATATATATATATAGAGAGAGAGAGAGAGAGAGATAAATATTTGGAGGATAATATCAACATGATGTTAATCAAGTTTATAGAAGGCCAGTACAGCTTGCATTTATTTGAGCAATGGATAATATTATTTCAGATTATAATTTATACTCGCTCCAAGGATGATGCCACAATATGAACAAAATATGATTGACTTTAATAATTAGTTTCTGGTGTCATTCTAAGGGGGTGCAATATTTGTCAGCATGGAAGGAGATGGTCTGCAGACCACACTGCTTTACCAAGGATGGTCTGCACTTCTCCCCTCTAGGCTTTCGAACATTAGCTGAAAGATTGTCTTTCCCCATAGTGCATTTTTTAGGCAATGCCAAACTGAAAGTACTTCCGACATAGCAAATTAAAACCAAGAAAATCTAAAGGCATTACTGCTCAATTCTAGAGTTTAAACAAAAAACTCCACTCCCTAGAAGCTCTCTTCACCCTAGGGAATGTTGAAATCTGTATGGTCACTGACATGTTTTAAAGCCACTGAGAGCACACCAACAGTGCAAGGTTATAATGCCTTCCACACATTCAGACCAACTACCACACAGACAGGAACTAAAGATGGAAGTGTCTCTATTTACATCAAAAACAAATATAATTTAAAGCTGGTCAAACAGGACAATGCACTTGAGCTGATCCATATTCAAATCAACGTAGGCAAAATCTGATACCACTTCCTTGCAAGCTATAGGTTCTCCTCTATGACCCAGGAACGTCACACCATGTATTTAAACTTAGTAAAAGCACTAACCATTCAACCCAATACCACATTCATGGGTGACTTTAATTACCCCACTATTAACTGGGAACCTATACAACACCAAACGTACATGCACAAAGTTTCTTGGATTTTGTAAACACAAACTCCCTGGACCAGATAATCAATACACCAACCAGGGGTGCAACCATACTGGATCTGATCCTCATGAAATGGGAGACTGCTGCACATCCCCTACTGTAATGTCTTCCCTGGTAAGGTCAGTCCACAAAATTGTCTCCTTTGAAGTAAAAATAAAATCTGGACCCCAAGCTAATCCTGGAATATTCAAGAACTACTCTAAGGCTAACCTCCTGCTATTAAGTAATAACCTGGCAAAATTCCAAGCTCCCATAAACACTGAGAACACTGCTGCCTATGTAGAGCTGTTCACATAAATCCTGTACAAGAATGGTAATACAATAGCTGCATAGAGGCAGCTGTACCCACCAGGAAGAAGTTCAGAACTAAATCAAAAAACAAGCCACCCTGGTGGAATCACAAAATCAATAGGCTATATAATAGATGGAAGAAAATCATGGCAAAAATTAGGAGGTGCAGCACCCAGCAGGATAAAAGCACTCGCATCAAACTAAATGAATAACTCAAAGGACAAATCAAGTTTACCAAAGCCAAATTTGAGGTTAGTTTGGCCTCCCAGGCCAAGGACAACCAAAAAGCATTCTTTAGCTATATCTCCAACCTCAAAGGCAATACACAATTGTGTGCAGAGCTCATTGCAAATGGAGCTACCTATACTGAGCTAGAAGATATAGAAAACCTCCTGGCTGATAAATTCAGCTCCAACTTTACCCCTCTCTCCCCCTCAACCTTCCCTCAGGAAATACCATCAAATATAACTCCCCCTACTATCACTAGGAAACAGGTCCTTAATGGTCTCTCTAAGACCAAGAACACTGCATCAATGGGTCCAGACAGTATCCCAGAATGTCTTCTAAATAGCATGAAACATGACCTATCAGAGCCTCTGGAATTACTATTTAACTGTAGCCATCAAACAGGCTTCATGCCTCATGAATTTAGAACAGCAACAGGTATAAACTTGTATGTCACTCGGTGGATAGCCAACTGGCTCAAAGACAGGACCCTTACATATGATAAAGGGAAGTTAGAACTGGGGAGTCCACCTCTACAAAGAGGCCAGTCACAAGTGAAGTCCCTAGGGGATCAGTCCTTGGACCTCTTCTTTTTAGCATTTACTTCTCTGAAGTCAAGGCCAATGTCAGTGGTCTCTGGCTGAATAAATGTGCAGACGATTCTAAAGTCATTGAATCCCACACTGACACAAATGTTCTCCAAGAGGGGCTGACACAGACAAACAACTGGTGTCAGAGCCATGGACTAAAACTAAATGCCAAGAAATGCATAATAGTATCCTTTAGGAAGTCATCCATCCCGGGTAACTATCATATTGACAACACACCCCTTAGAGTTGATCCAGTAGTCAGGGACTTAGGGACTTAGGGACAGACCTCCCAACCTTCCTGAATTACTCATTTTTTTCCGAGTTTTGGGGTCCAAATGAAGGGGTGCCACAATTTCCGAGTGGCACCCCTTCATTTCCGATTTCTTTGCTTTTGTTTTTTTTATTTTTTTTATTTTCGCGCTGTCAGAGCTGACGTCATCACGTGCATGATGATGTCGGCTCCGTCAGCACTACTAGCCAGTCGGAATTGAGCTCAAGGAGCTCACGTCATCATTTCCGGCTGGCTGCGAGCAGGCGGGAAGTGCCTTGCCGAGAATTTGAAAGAAGAGCACTACCAGCCAGTCGGTTATAAGGGAAGAATGCTGGATTTAAATCTGCTGCCATTTCGGACAGAAACGTGAGGGAAGAATGCTGGCTTTAAAATAAATCTGCTGCCGCTGAGAGAAATGCTGGCTTTGCAAGGGACTATTGCATGGTGAAATGTTTTGTTTTTTTGTTAGCATATTTATAGAAATGTACTGTGATATGCTTGTCTGCCTGCCGTCTGTTGAGTTTACTGTGCTTAAAGTTATCACCTACCCACATTATACTGATCCTTAAATGTGCAAACTTGCTTGCAAACCTTAAGCTGCAAATCTGGTGTTGCTTCTGAGGGAGGTTATCAGGTTGTAAACATTTCAGTAGAAATGATTCAGTTATATACCTGTTGCCCTTGTCCATTACTGATTTCCAGAATTAATATTTGTTTTGGAAATAGTGTGAGTTGCTTAGATATCAGCTACATATACCTCTAAAGGATTTCCATGCTGTCTGCTCCCCTCAGTGTTTTGCATTCTTCCTTTGTGTCCCCCTCCTTTGTTTGTAAAACTGTTTGGTTTTGCTGCCATTCTGTGTACTGTTTCTAAAGAAATGCTGATTCATTTTTTTTTCTATATTGGCCTAACTATAAGGGTTCAGTGTATATTCAAAGTACAATGGTGAAATGTTTTGTTTTTTTGTTAGCATATTTATAGAAACGTACTGTGATATGCTTGTCTACCTGCCATCTGTTGAGTTTACTGTGCTTAAAGTTATCACCTACCCACATTATACTGATCCTTAAATGTGCAAACTTGGCTTGCAAACCTTAAGCTGCAAATCTGGTGTTGCTTCTGAGGGAGGTTATCAGGTTGTAAACATTTCAGTAGAAATGACTCAGTTATATACCTGGCCCTTGTCCATTATTGATTTCCAGAATTAATATTTGTTTTGGAAATAGTGTGAGTTGCTTAGATATCAGCTACGTATACCTCTAAAGGATTTCCATGCTGCCTGATCCCCTCAGTGTTTTGCATTCTTCCTTTGTGTCCCCCTCCTTTGTTTGTAAAACTATGTTTGGTTTTGCTGCCATTCTGTATAGTGTTTCTAAAGAAATGCTGATTCATTTTTTTTCTATATTGGCCTAACTATAAGGGTTCAGTCTATATTCAAAGTGAGAAATGAATTCACTAAACAAGAGCCAATGATTTAGCATAGTGGTATGTTGCACTGACTGTAGTATATAGTGTTCTGGGTTCAAGATTTGCCAGTAACTTGCATGGGGGTAACACAACATTTTATTCTAGCAACTTTCCAAAATTATACAAGCAATGTTTAAAATGTGTCCCTGGTTTTTGACCTTTTGCCCCCCCCCCCTAAAAAAAAACCTGAAATTGAAAATAAGTGCTAGAAGCTGTGCAAGATGCCTATGGCTTACACTACTGTCATTTTGTTTATAGTTTGGGCGTGGAAGTAGTCTTTTATGATGGAAATGTTCTGAACTGGGCAGTTTTGTAATTATTGGTTCATGCATTTTCTTTCATTGCCTAAGGTACAGCCTACTGGAAAAATGTTCATTCATACAATAAATTTAAAATGTGCTCTAACAATTGCGCTGTATTATACAAGGAATATAACTTAATAAAAGTCAGGAAGGTGTATCAAAGAAAAGAACGCATGTATGTTTCTTGTTTTGTGTGCAAGGGGCCAATGATTTGAAAATAAAAAGGTAATCTTTATCCATCACTGGCCAGATGCATTTTCTTTGGATATGGTGCAGGTTTCAATGCTGTTTCAATGAATGTGAGTTTCAAGGGCAGAGAAGTTTTAATGCCAAGTCTATTTTCATTGTGAGACAGTATTGCTTTGTTTATCAGATGTCTGTTAGTGTTTGCGCATTGATGTGCTGCAAAATGTAAAAATAAAATCCAAATAATCATTGGAGAAGTAAAGCAGTATGCACACATTAGTGTTTATGGTAAATGAGGCGAAATAGCCAGGTAATGGGACATTGGAATAGCTGCAGGGGGACTCCGGTGCCATATTTTGGTTGTCTGTTCTTCAGTTTGTGTTTGAAAGTTGGTATCCCACAGTTCCATCGGAGTGGCTGGGGTTACGTAATTATGTATGCAAATTAGATTTTAATCAGCGTACAGATTTGTACCTATTTTTCATGACCCTTGTCCAGATTTTTGATGTTTCCAGGTTGAGAGGTATGCTTAGGGACACACATACTGTAGATAGTAATCTAGCCTTTGAGCATCACGTGTCTGCAGTGGAGAAGAAATCATTCTGTGTTATACATCTTATGAACAAAGGTATGGCATCTAAGTCCAAGTAAGCCATTGTTCCACTGTATTTGGCATTCATCAGACCTATCATTGAGTACAATGCCCCCTTTGGTATGTACCTAACCAGGCATATCCAATAATTGAAAAGTCCACAGAGGTTCCTCACTAAAAGAATACAGAGCATAAGTAAAATGTCCTATTCAGACTGCCTCAAGGCCCTATCCCTGTATGCTGTCTCCTACAGGCTTTTGAGGAGAGATCTATGCGTGGCATACATGGCATTGTCAGATCCTACTCTGATGGACCTCCTGCATATCCACAAAACAAACAACACCGGAATTACCTGTTCTAAAGACTTAAACCTTGCCTGTGATATAAATAGGACCTGATGGAGACACGGGTATGTATGCCAGAGACTACCCCGTCTATGGAACAAGCTCCCCATCCATGTGAAGCAGAGTTCTTCCCTAAACCAATCCAAGTGCAACTTGGACAATTGGATGAGGAACAGGAAATTCATCCCTGCTTTGGCACCTATGTCTCTAATGGACACAGGCAACCTGTAAATGTTTAATCTCCCAGGCCCCTGCTTATACTTATCAAGGGTTCCAGAACTTGTCAGAGATTTAGGATGCATGACTAGGCTTAAAAAGACCCTTGTGGTCGTTAGCCTACTAAACACCTATGAACCTGTGAACCTATGAAGATCCTTTCCCTTTACTTTATGTTTAGAATTGTTGAACTTTTAAACAGGAAAAGAAACATTCACTGATGTTTTATCTGAATGATGTTTATATTTAAGATAAGCATGTTTCATGAATTATGATATCAAGTTTTAAAAATGAATAAAACATAATTAAAATGAACAATATAGACTTGTCCATAAGTACAATATACGTATGTTAAAGGGTATGCACAGTTAAAACAATGTGATAGTCTGTCCAATACCAACAATAAAGCATCTGAATCAAAGTTAAGTATGAGCTAAGCTAATTAGTATTCATTGTTTCAGGCAAGATTATATGCGGGGCTCCTCTTCCTCTCTGTTAAAAAATGGGAATGAATGAGGTTTGCACTCTTTGATGACATGATGGTTTCAGGTATTATAAAGATATATGGCATGTTGCAACTTTCCTGGTGTTATAATTAAGTAAGCTGTTATAAAGCCAGGATGAGGAGGAGGGATAGCAAAACTAATTAAAAGGGTTATTGTAAATCATAAGCATGAAGGCATTTAGTCATGTGATTGAGGTAAGTTTGAAAGCTGGAGGGAAAGCACTAATTCTGTGATTACTGAAGAATGAATAAAAATGAATATGGTTTACAAATGAAGCAGATGCTATAAGAGAAAGCAAACTGTCGGCCACATAAACGGTGTACAACTTGTAGAATAGTCTCTATTATAGTCAACAGTTGAAAAGTAAGCACTGTGGAAAATAGAAACATAAAGGTGAAGCACAATGATTTCAAGCAGAAAGGGGCATTTTTACTAGTTTATGACTGTGTTAAACATTCTGAATACTTTCATTATTATCATCATTGACAGCATCATTCTCTAAACTCATTGATCTGGAAAATTTGCCATGGTAGAAAGCTCTGCAGTGTATATTAGACTTCCCTATCCCAAGCAACAGTCTTCATCTCATCTTGTTGGTTGTCCAGGTATTTCAAGGCCAGTTAAGAGACATACACCTTCCACCATATTCTTGGTCTGCACGGGGCCTTTTCCAAGTGAGCTTTCCTTGGTACACCTTTCATAAGAAGCACCCTCGACACATCCTTAGAAGATGCTTAGACAATCTCAACTGACTCTTCTTAACGTGAAAAAGTGGCTGTATTCCACTGTCCTCTAGAATTGCTGACCTCTTCACTGCATCATGGACTGCAAACCCAGGTACCCTGTAAAGTAATCCCATTTCTGTTGTCTGTACCTGTAATGTCATCTTTTTGGTTATTTGCCCAAAATGCATAACCATGAGTGAGGACAGGGACACAGGCTGAACATTCATCTCTCATCTCCCCACTACAGTCCAGTATAGGACTTGCACTACTGTGACTGTTTTATTTGCACTATTACCACTGTTGCATTTGCACTGCCTCCATCTGTTGATCCTTCTCTTGATCCCCACTAACTCTACTCATGAACAAGACCACTTCCTCCTCACATGAAGAAAACAATCAATATTTTCAAGGCGAGATCCACAGCCACTGATTTCAGAATGATGGTTTGCATCCCACCCACTTCATACTCAGCAGTAAACCACTACAGTGCATGGAGGAGATCACAGTCACTTCAAGCTCACAGAGAAATGTGCAGGCCTCATACTGCCAGTTTAGTCTTGACAGAACCTATCAGCCAAAACCAGGGATCCCCACCCCAACTAGCATTGCAGAGAAATTTGCTTTGTTTAACCTGACAGCTTCCAATTGCAAGTATCCACCAGCACATCCTATCATTACCACCATGACAAGTGCCAACCACATTAGTGGCTCAAGCTCTTTGCCACTGCCTCAGCTACTTAGGTCTTGAGAATAACCCATTCAGCTTTCAAAATTCCAAACTTCCAAGGTACATCAGAAAAGTCAATCCCATGCAGAAGCATTGGCTAAGCATTGCCAGAATTCCCTTCCTACTTGTCTGAACATCTCAGAATTGCCTAACTAGTGCCCCAGTCAACTGATCCAACTCACCACCAAATAGTGATCATTTGACAGCAAAGCACCTATTTTGGTCAAAGTATGCAGACTACATTGCCTCATGTCTGATGATATGAATAAAACTGACATATGGCCCAAGATGCTGTGGTAACAAGTACATTTATGAGCATCCATATGTTCAAGCATGGCTTCTGTTATGGACAAGCTATGACCTGTTAGCACAGACATCTAACAGCAATTTCTCACTCAGATTTACATTAGGCAAGTCATTCTTTCCAATTGTTACCCTTTATTTTCATCACTCGCCATAAGAAAGTTGAAGTTTCCCAGCAGAATTGCAAAGTCTAAAAACAGTACTATACTGAGCATTACACACCCAGTCTCTAATAAGGCTGAATACACCAAATAACTGATAGGACCAGATGCACATGTGACAAACATCGTTCCTTTCTGGAACCCTGTCATTTACTAGCAGAAGTTCCATCTGAACATAATACAGCTAATGGCTTGTAAGTAACTCAAACTCACCTGGGCATCTCTTTATAGCCATGTCCAAAGAGGAACAGAGACCACCCCTGCTTAAAAAATGTGGTTCCAGAGCCAATGCTTGGGTCTAGATGTAATACTAACTCAATCTGGCTGATACTTTTCAAACTCCCACACAAGTACTGGCTCCTTCCCAAGTGGTAAGAGGACATTCCATGTCCCCTTCTATTGCTAAGATCTAGTCCATCTTAATCTATCCCGCTGCTACCTGCCTAACTAGCAAGCAGCACATCTGACCATTGAAACCCACCACTCACTTTGTAAGTGGGGAGACCATAAATCAACTACATCCAGTTTTTTCAAGTTGATTCTGAGGGTGTCACATGGGTCACCTTGCAACTAGGTGCTTGCAGGTAATCACCAAACCCCCCTCCCCCCCACATCCTTAGTCTAGAGGTGGTCCTAGTATTGCAACTCTGGGCAAGTTTCTCAGAATCCTTAAATGAGACATTAAGTGGCATTCACTGATTAATTTCCAATGGGAGAACCTACCAGAAAGATAAAATTTCAAGCATGTAGCTAAGTGCACAAACCCTCTGTCATAATAAGCTCACAAGCTCAGGAGGATGCTTTCACTAGTACAATCATATAATCTGTGGCAGTACTTTATAGCAAAAAAGTGGCTCTTTTAGGAATTTGTGGAGTTTTGATTTGATTCTTAATGGAGTGTCTCCATTTCTAATGTCATGTGATTAGGTCCCACATATTTGGTCTCACAGAAGACAGAACTATCTCAGATCAAAATATGATGGTTTAGTTTTAAGAGAAGCACTGTTCCACCAGCACCAGATGTCAGACTGGACCTCTTAGGCACTTAATTTCCTTGTGGAGGGCAGCAGTTATAAAGCTATAGGTTAAACAATATGACACAAAATAGAAAATTATAATTCTTTCTTTAAAAACAGGTAGACTGCCCTCTTAAATGTGCTGCAATTTTTATATCTTGGGGCTACAAGCATATGGAGAGAGAGCATATTCAGCAACACCTACAAACTGCATAGATTTTACTGAGAGATGCCTACTATCAGGGAATGATACATTCTAGCTGGAAAATAAGTGAAGATTTCAAGGAGGAGTCTATAACTCTGTCACCAAGTAAGTTTAGGACAGAATTCAGCTTTCTTAACTGGCTTTCTGAAGGAAATAAAAAAACACTCCAGAAACCTCAAAGTGGGTTAAAATTATTCAATTCCTTTATTGTTGGATGGATTGACTTTACCAATTGCTGCTTAGCCTCTCAGCACAAAAATCTAGAATATTTCCATAAGTCTCAGCTGCTTGGTGATTTTAGTTCTAACTCTCATTAAGAAACCATGGACCAGACAGACTTGAAGACATCAGAAGGACTGGACATTTTCTAAGGGTGTTCCTTGATCATAGTCCAGAGGAAAGATTTTGCTAAGCCTTGAAGATGAATAAAAAAGCATAGCTTTTGCTGTTTCAAAGTTGGTTTTAATCCTGCAGTAGATACTGAAAAGTCACCATTAAAGCTACCTTTAATGTATACAAACTTCTCAGCTACTATGGTTTAGGCATAGCGCTATTATTTTAGCCATCGTATTTAGCCTTGATCCTCCTGGAATTACAATGTTCAGCATAAAGTCAGATCTGTTTATTGATACATACTTTACTAAATACCAAAACTAAGTCTATACAAAGATTCCCTAGCAGTAACTATATAGTCTCTATATAGTCTCTGGTATATAAAGACCTCCTATTGTGAAAAATAAGAAAGTGCTCTTCTTTTTGACATTTTGCTATGATTTTTAAAGGCCACTGCTATTATTTTTAAAACTCAGACGTTGAGAGGAATGAATATATATGTGTGATGTGCAAGAATAACAAACAGCAATATTGACTATATGCAGTAGGACATTAAAGGAAAGTAGATCACTGTTAAGGTTTGTAGTAAACAAAGAAGACAATAGCAGTCCCGGCAAAGAACCTTGTGGTTCACAAAAGAGAGGTTAGGAAAGAACTGAGAGAGTGTTTGATTTGATCTTCGAAATGTCTGTCTGATAGGTACTTCTTGGAAAGTATCCTAAGACAAATCCTGTATTCAACACTTTATGAATCAGCAAGGAATGATCAGAAAGGTCAAAGGTCTTTGTCAAGTCAATGAAGACAAAAATGGCAAATAGCTCTTTGTCCGTGCTGCATAAGATGGAGATTAAAATCCAAAGAGTAAGCATGGTGGCTCTAACCTTATCTGGGCAACCTTGTTAAGGGACAACAGGCCCTATTTGTCAAGGTATTTATATGTTTATTGCTTCACAACCATTTTAAGAACTTTGGCTAGACTTAATTACAAAGAAATAGGCATGCGCTGTGATTTATGATATGGAATGTGACATCCCCACTCTAGGCCAGTAATCAAGGAGCCTGAATCCTCACCACTGACACTGGAGAGGGACATTCACTTGGAATATAAATGGATACACTCAGTATTTCCAGATGTAGATCTCATTGCACAATTTCCCGAGCACTCAGGGAACACCCTCAGTTTGGCAGCTGGCTCCTCTCTATATCTGTCCAGATCCCCAAATAAGTCTCCCCACTGGCATAGCTTAGAGTTGAGTCCATAGCTGTGGTTCCAAGCTAAGTCTTCCTACACTCTCTCTGTGAAACCAGTGTTTCGCGTCCTTGCTCCAAGAAGCTCACACACACACTCTTTGAGATTTGATTTGCACACACACACACACACACACACACACACACACACACACACACACACACACACACACACACACACACACACACACACACCTGGGAAAGGCTGGCACAGATTCACCTGCTGTGACCGCTTCTGCCCAGACTATAAGGTAGTTATCACTGCAACCAGAATCCCTGCCAGCTACTTTTAGGCTCTTACAAGGGTACCCAATTATACTAAGTGAAATTAATATTAATACAAATAGTAATGTTGACCAAACAGACAGGCTTTCAGGAGTGGCCAGAGTTATCACCAAATAAATATATGCAGATACTCTCAAAGCTTAAATATTTTCTAAAAAGGACCACCCACAATGAGAAGTTTAAATATATTTAATAATAAGTAATAAAAGAACATGACAATACTAAATATCTATGTTGGTAAAACCGATAGAAGGCTTAAGGACAGGGTGAGGGAGCACTTATATCAGATCCGTATTCGGTCAAACACCAATGCTTTGTCTAAACATGTTTTAGAAACCAACAATTCACATACTTTTAGTCATACATTAATACACCTAGTTTGAGGGGAGGGGACCTAAGGAATTATACCGAAAGAAATGAAACTAACTGGATTATCAGACTTCAAGCACATATTCACCCTGGTCTTAATGATAAGGTCCCTTTATGACCAGCTCTTAAAAACAGAAGGTTTCATTTTAAATAGTTTTTTTAAACATTTTTTATTTTTTTATTATAAATTGTCTTATTGATGGATTAATTAAAGATATTATTTATATAATATCTTTAGGATGCTTAAGTGATGTCCATTTTTATGCAGTAATAATGTTTTAAATATTTTGTCTTTACTCCTTGCATAGGTGTATTGTAATACTATTTTATTGTTCACTTTAAATGTATATGCTTTAATTATGATGTCATCATTAGGTTTAATTAGTAATTGAAGGTGTACTTGAATGTATATAAGGTGTGTCTTGAACTGCTTTATACTCTTATGGTTTGCAGAAGCCACTTTGGCAAAAGCGCTTACCAGATATCTGCTAATAAAAGATTTGGTTTTAAAGAAGTTAACAGCATTTTGCTTAATTGGACTGGATTATTCTTATATTCCTGGTCTGAAGAGACTTGTCGTATGCTGTTTGGTGTGATTTATATGACTTTGGTCTGAAGAGACTCATTGTATGCTGCTTGCTATTTTCTGCATGGTTTTGCACCTGAGCAGTTTTCTTTATTTTTTATGATATTATAATACTAAATATCTGTTTACTGTAAACACCAGAGTTTCAGACACAGAGAATATTACAAATAACACCAAAGGAAAGTTTCACACAGTGAATTCCCACTCCTCATTTCTTGATACACTGGAAAGTATTAGGGAACAACCCAACACCCTAATAATGGGCGATTTCAACTACTCCACCATTAACTGGGAAAACTACTCTTATACCAACTCTTTTGCTCAACATTTTCTGGAATTCATAAATTCCAACACCTTGGATCAACTTACTCACACCCCCACCAGGGGTAGCAATATCCTAGACCTGGTCATTACCAACATGGGCAACCAGTGTTCCACACCAAAGGTCATTTCCTCGTTGGACAGATCTGACCATAAGCTAATCACCATAGACATCCACATCCTGCCCCCACCCCCAATTAGGGAAACCACCATAAAAAACTTCTCCAAAGCCAACTTCACACTTCTTAAGACAGAAGTGGCAAACTTCATGACACCCATGCAAACAGACAATATTGCTGAATCCTACACAAATGCACTTTATAAGCACTTACATGAGTGCATGGATCATGCTATCCCTAATAGAACCAAGATGCTATCCTCCAAAAAATGGAAGCCAATCTGGTGGACCTCTGCCATAAACAAACTCTACAACAGAAGAAAGAAACTATTGCAAAAAAAATTAAATCCCATGACTGGAGGAACTCCCTGGTCAACCTCAGTAAGAAGCTGAGATCCCTCATAAAATCCTCCAAAGCTAGTTACGAAAACAAAATTGCCACTGACTCTAAAGACAACCACAAATCATTCTATAGCTATGTCAAGAATCTCACTAGCAACACTCAGATCTGCTCTGAATTACAGCACTATGGCACTAAATATACAGAACCAACCGATATTGCCAACATCCTGGCAGATAGGTTCAGTGCTAACTTTACCCCCCCCCCTCACCCCCTAGAGGGCCAATCTCTATACTGGAAGAATGCAAAGTTCCTGTAATCACGGCTGCACAGGTAAAAAACACACTCTCCAAAGCCAAGAACACAGCATCCATGGGACCTGACAATATTCCAGGCTGCGTTCTACATGAACTACAGAATGAACTGGCACCCTACCTAAGTACCATGTTCAATCATAGCCTCACCTCAGGCTTTGTGCCCACTGAATAGCGCACCATGATGGTTATCCCACTCCACAAAGGGGGAGCCACGACGGACCCTGGGAACTACTACCCCATTAGCCTGATGAGACTGGTCTGCAAGGCCATGGAATGTGTCATCATGGAACTCATAAACAAAGACATTGGTAATCTCCAAACTCTGGACCCTACCCAGTTCGGGTTTGTAAAAGACAGATCATGTCTCCTAAATCTGATTGACTTCTTTGAAGCAGTCACCAAAGCCATAGATGAGGGTAAGGTGGTTCACACAGCTTATCTAGATCTTGCCAAGGCTTTCGACATCATCCCTCACTCTGGAATTATAGATAAGCTCACTAAACTAAGTATAAATCCTTATGCCACAAGATAGATTGCCAACTGACTCACAGACAGAACCCACACTGTGAAAGTAGCAGACTCCAAATCTGACTTCAGACCAGTGACAAGTGAAGTACCACAGGGTTCAGTCCTGGGTTCTCTCCTACTTGGTATCTACTTCTCTGAAGTACAGGCTAACACAGAAGGTCTTTGGCTAACAAAGTTTGCAGATGACTGCAAACTAGGAGCCATAATCGAAACTCCTAACAATATGGGCATAATACAAAAGGACCTCACTGAGACAGATGCCTGGTGTCAAAGCCATGGCCTGAAGCTCAATGCCAAAAAGTGTATTGTCATCCCCTTTAGTAAAAACACTGTACCCATGAATTACCACATAAGTGGTAGTCTACTTAATGCCGAAAGTGTGATAAGAGACCTTGGGACACAGGTGGACAGTAATCTCTCCTTTGATAGTCACATCGCCACAGTGGTCAGGAAATCCTTCTATGTGGCTCACCTCATCACAAAAGGTTTCTCATCCAGAAAAAAAGAGGTCATTGTTCCCCTTTACTCATCACTCATTAGACCCATTATAGAGTACAATGCCCCTTTTGTTATGTACCTCACAAGACATCTACAGCAACTGGAAAGGCCACAGAAATACCTCACAAAGAGGATTACTGGCCTCAAACAAATGGTCTACTCAAACCGTCTCAAAAAACTCCAGCTTTACTCTGTCGCATATCGCCTACTCAGAGGCGATCTCCGCCTAACATACAAAGCTATGTGAAACCCAGAGCTGTTGGACATGCTCCACTTAAAGAAAACCCAATCCCTCCAAGCTACAAGCTCTAGGGACCTAAGCCTTGTCACCACAATAAACAGAACATGTTGGAGGGATAGATTCCTGTCCCAGTGACTTCCCATACTCTGAAACAGACTACCTATCAATGTCAAACAGAGCTCCTCATTAACACTCTTCAAGAAAAATCTTGATGATTGGATGGGAAATAGGAAATTCACCCCAGGGATCACTTCTGTGGCTCTGCTCGACAGGGGCACAGGAAAATAATTTTCTTGGGTGGCGAAAGTCAGGTTACCTTTTTGGCTAGGCGTATATAGGCCATAGGGCTAATAGCCTAGTACCTACCTATGAACCTATGAACAGTTCTAGAAAAACAGTATTTGGATAGTCTCACTGTCTATTTCTAACTGATCTAGAGAATTACTGTTCCTACTTACTAAATAGAGCAAGGCAAGATGGGTGAGTGGTCCTTGTTGACAGATCCAAGACAGAATTTAGAATTCTGCTGAGACTTCAGTGTCCTCTAATATTAAAACATTATTTCTTTAAAGAATGACATCACATAAATCTGGTCATCTGCTCTGTTTCCTGCACTATCCCCCATCACTAGAAGCTGCCAGGGTTTTAGCACCTATGTGTTACCATGCACACAGATAGAGCATTACTCAGATGTGGTACAGCTACTGGAAGCCATAAAACCATAAAACCATTTCACTCTTCCTACAGATGCTACCAACTATTCTCAGGCACAGAAATTGCATCTCTGGCTCTATTCAAAACTATGGGATAATATCTTTATGGCTTAACCCATAAAGTAATTTAATTTCAAGAATATTTTGCAAAGTCAGGTGGATTAAGATTACCCACTTCACTTCCAGTATATGTTGTGACAATGTATACATTTAAACAGTTGCAATAATGCATATGCATCTCTTTTCCTTCCAGCAGGGCACACTGTTATACATTTTAACATGATCAAACCTCACAAATAAATTTTCAGTGCAAGCATCTGTACAAATCAGTTTGATATACAAATGACATATAATTATTTACAAAATTCCAGCTAGCTGTGCTGGCATATGTTACAAAAACACTGTCCTGTTTCTCCTAGCATGGCTGGCAGTACCTCCTATTGTCACATGAAACAAAGACTTTTTGAATTGTAATAATTACAGTGTATTTTCTTGTTGATGAATTTGCCTTTATGATAGTGTCAGAGTACAGAAGAAGTTAATATTCAAGGCATACAAATGAAAAGTTCAGCACTTGAGCTACACAATCCTACTTTAAAGTGCAACTGATAGCAACAGGGCAGGAAAACAATCAGGAATGTTGATCACAGCTTGACTGAGCCACCTGGTGCAAAGTGAGACGGCAATGACAGCAGTGAACAGAATGCTGGGGTGCATTACCTGGGTATGTGGGGATAGATTCAAAAAGCAAGGGGGTTAATGTTATATTCTACAGGGCTTTGATAAGGCCTCATCTTGAATTTTGTGTGCAGCTGTGGATTCCAGTTAATGAAAAGGATATCAGGACACATGAAAGAATTCAAAGGAAAGCTGTCAGAATAATTGCTGAGATGGAGGCAAAGACCCAACATAATATCGGTGCCGACCTTCATGTCAGGGAGATGTGACGAGGTCATTCTGAATGAGAAAGGGCAGTGGGGGAAGAAGGAGGCATAGGAAGAAGCAGCAGATAGCAGGAACTAACTATTGTCTGGATCTCTAAAGTGCTTTTTAATAAAGATGATTGTGGACCGTTTGAATGGTCTTCCAGAAAGGGCAATGAAAGATAAACTTCAGAAGCATTGAAAAGGGTAGAGAACAAGGGATGTGGAAGAAGGTAAGGATAGAGGGGAAATATAATGTTAAGACACTTAAAAGGCTGCCATGAAAGGTTTATTGTTTCTTCTTACCATTCAACAAACGTAATCTAGTCTGTGTCAAGAATATTACAATGAGTGATGCAAATTAATTTAAGAAGCAGGTTCTTACCATCCTTACCATGTTTACAGCATAGACAGCTTCAGTAACAGGCAATATACATTTTGCTGCCTAGTGATACATTTTAGAAGAATTAAAATGGTACCTTTGTATCTATGTTCCATCAGCACTGGTAGTGGACATGGGCTAAACCAGTGTACTAGAAGGGACATTTATGACTACAGTTCCAATTACTTCAAAAATGCTGCTGATGAGACAAGTCAGTCAGTTACAAGATACTCAGCAGATTTCACACATGGAAATGAGGTGTAAATTATATAACCAGTAAGCTAACTAACCTCCTTCTTATCAAACATGTTATCTGTGTTTTTTGAGACAGAAATTTCCCAGGAAATCCACGAAGAATCATTAATTCTAAGCAGTTGTTTTAGTTCAGATATGAAATATGGTTGAGTAGCCCCTCTTATCTTTCATGATCTTTATGCAAAATAACTTTCGTTTAAGGAATACACGGTAGGGCAAACTGCATCATGCAAAGTAGACACAACTGGAAAATACAAGGTGCAGGACCAGTCTACAAATATATTATGAAGGGATGTCAACAGGTCATGCTTCCCTTTAGCAGTAATTTGTCTGAGCCTTATGATGTGATGTGTCAGTCTGTTAGGTTCTGATGACCAGTTGTTAAGTACACGCAATAGTCACTCAAGACTCAAGGACATACAGCAGAACTCTGAAGTCTTGTGACTTATTAACCATTCTTATGCAGATGAGATACTGCCTGCCATTTCTACATTTAGGATGTAAAAAAAAAACAGGGCTTATTCTGATACAGAATAAAGGTGTTCTCTATAGTGTAAGGCATTAGAAAATAGGCTTTGACAAGAATAGGTCACCACTGGATGGCCAGAGGGTAAATTAATATACATGGACAGTTCAGGAAAAAAATAATATTGCCTACTTATAGCAAGAAATCCATGCTACTTGTGTAAAACCTTTTCCTGAAGCCACATCTGTTTACTTGTCACTAACAGTGGTGTTAAAAATGCAGGCAGAACATAAATAAATAATAACAAACTACCTCAAAGTACAGGGATAAAACATACTTTGATCCTGTAAGCTGTGAGACCTATAAAAGTGTAAAGGACAGCAATTGAACTTCTTGAGGTATAATTGTCTGAAACAAATGGAATGTCTACCATTTAACTTGTGTAGTAATGTGCAAAGCTTATTTTGCCTGAAAACATGGATGCCAAAAACAAATATGTTGAATACAAAATGTGCTGAAACAAAGTCACAACAAACAGATCTACTAAAGACTCAGCACACAAAAACCCCACTTCTCTGCCAAGTACACATGATGAAAAGCACAATGTGACCCCTACACAATGCAATGCAAGCATATAGACATATTTACTTGCCTGAAAGCACTGCCTTCACTCTACACAGAATGCATACACTACAACAAATGCAGTATCAATTAGTCATAATTTAATAGTGTCATATCAACATCCGTATATCAACACACCCATTTTCAGTCAAACAGAATGCATTGCTCATACAGTATTACCCAAATAACATTTAAAACAAACACTGGTAATAGGTAACATTTAGAAGATCACACTGCATTTAAATGTATTCCTAATTAAACGTAGAAAGAAGTCTGAGTTTACAATGGATTAGCTGCATATTTAGCAAAGCGATTGCCTCAGCACAATTAACTTTGTAAAATGTTTCACAATCTACAGTGTGTGTGGAAGCATGTGAATCTGTTTGCATGTGTGTGTGTGTGCGTGTGTGTGTGTGTGTGTGTGTGTGTGTGTGTGTGTGTGTGTGTGTGTGTGTGTGTGTATGTGTGTGTGGTTGATACTATAAGAATTATCTATTCATTTGTTATATAACATATTTTACATGCATAATTCTTAACATTTTGGATGTAAAAATATCTATATTACATATCCAACACCATAAAAACTGAAATCTGAACATTAGTCCAACCAAAGAATAAATTTATTACATTAAGTGCTTTCGTCCAAACACATAAAGGACTTCACCAGATAAACAAGCATTATATATAATGATAAAACAAATGCAAAAAACTTAATAGATAGCTCCTTTACTATGCACAATAGTGCCCTTCAGGGTGGTTGTTACAGGAAGCCATGGACCTTGGAGGTGTGAGGAGGCTGTCCCCCATGGACAGTCTTCCCACCCTGGATGGCCTGTTATTTCCCTGTAACACTGACCCTGTCTGACGTCATTGCTTGCATATTAACTATTGCTTCTGGATTCTTCTACAAATGCTCATGTTCCAAGCTTTCGAAGACCACTTTCTTGAAATCAGGAACATGAGCATCTTGCAAGTCATATAGGCTGTTGCTCTCACTTGAACCTGAATATGAATTTAAGCAAGCAAATGCTACTCCTTACCTGAGCACATAATTTGAGTTTGAGATGGTTAAGCAAGGCAGCAGCAGGGAGGAAGCAATGGGGGATTTTAGGATTAGGGAGCAGGAAGGGAGCTTTAGAGTAGTAGAGTAGGGGGAGTTTTACAGTTAGGGCGTGATCAGGAACTTCAGGCTTAGGGAGGAGGAGTAAAGAAGCAAGGACTCATGTTGGAAATTAGGTGGGAGTTAGAACCAGGGTTCTGGTAAGGCTATACAGATTTATAGGGTTGAGTGCTGAGAGGGCTATAGAGAAATGAGCGATCAGGCCAGTGAGAGTTTGAGTGCTTGCTTTTTTGAGCAAGTGGCAAAGAGCAAGTATGTCGTTAGCTGCTAGCACATGAGCACCTGTAATAGACCCTTTCTATGATTTGTCATTACTCCAATGGTCTGCTTGTGTTGAATGTTGTTATATACTTCTTATATCATATTTTTCTCTGTTTTTGTACTATAACTCAGCTGTGGTCCAACAGGCAAAGAAACACGTGTAAAAATATATAAATGATGAGGCACTAATTATGCAAGCAGTTAATGTTGAAAATGGGGGCAATGACAGGACATTCTAGAGTGAATGGCCTTCTCTCTCATGGAAGGTCTATTATTTCTCTCCAGTAGTCACACTGTGGATATTATTGTAATAAGAACATGGTCTATCTATTAAGTCATTTTGCATTAATTTTATTAGTGTAACAACATCTAATTTTTTTTTTTTTTGTATTTTTGATGACAAATGTTTCTTCAGCCTAATGTTTGGATGTTGGTATTGGCTAGACAATTGTTGCTGGAGGAAGGATTTTACATTTAAAATATAAAAAAGATATATAACAGTTAATCTGTTCAGAACCTCTACTGAATACACAAAAATGCATGTGCAAACATAGGACCGGATTTACGAAAGCTTGCAAGGAGTTGTAGAGTAGAGTAAGACATCAAACAGGCAATATGTCTGACGTGCAATTCAGGAACAGCCGGCAGGGGCGTGCACGAGAGCTGCTAAAGCTACTCTTGCATGGACAGCATCATGGTATGCAAAATAACTCATTTGCTGCTGAAAGCTATGCAAATGAGGTAAATTTGCAATCCAGGAAACACTAACCTGTCCGTGGAAGATTAGTGTTATTTGCAAAAATGTACTCCGTTGGTAATGGAGTACCGTTCTGCAAATAGCTAAACGGAGCTATGACAGCTCCGAATAAAGGATGCATACAGTTGAGGAAGCATACCAATGGCCAGATATAAGGCCATTGGCATTTATAAATGTTTGAAATTATTAAAATCTAACTTTTTTCCCCGATCTCCGATGTTTAAGCATAGTGCAGCACCGTGCAAACGTGCAGTGCTTTAAAAACAAGAAAATAATTTAAAAATAATAAAAAATAGCCATTTTCACTAGAAAGCTTATTCTGCCATGCAGATGAATGGCAGGTTGAAGACAACATGGCCACTGAGTACTGGTTGCTAAGGGGGGGAAGCTCAGTGTGAGAGATGTAACCATGCATTAGTAGGCAATCCTATGCAAATGAGGATAAGGATAGTGAATCCCAATTTTCCCCGGCATGTGAGCCATGTCTCAAGAGTGTAAGTGTAGGAGTAGGTGAGTAGTAGAGAAGAATATTGGTAACATCATGAGGGGGTGTGTCAGAAAGGCTGTTAGCTAATTGGAGCACAGTGTCTTGTGTTTGCCCTGAATTGCTCAGGATTGCAAGAGGCATGTCTACAGTTGTCCTTTTTGAAAACCAGAAACCAAAGGTGCACACTGTGAAAATATCTGAAATTTCTTGCAAACGTGCACACAGCATGTGTGCGTGTGTGCACGTGTTTGTGCGGCGCTGCCCCGGGTGGAAACAGATAGGGAAAAGGAAGGAAAAAGTAGTAGAAAGTTAACCAAGGAGAACTAGCAGAGCTGCCAGGTGAAATATATCAGAATCAGCCAATTACACAGGCAACAGACTAGCCCAGCCCAGCCCAGCAGTTTAAACTCTGCAAACAGTATTCTTCCCTGTTTTTTTTCCCCCAAGAACTCTGCAACACTGCAGTATACAAAGAGGCAAAACTTAAAAACTTTAAAGTCAGACAAAATGTTAGGGGCTGCTCTTGCTATCATAAACCAACATGTGCAAGGTGCTAACGGTGGTGATGTTGTGAATGCTGCTGAGCAACCCACAGTGAGGAGACGGAGAAGAGTGTACAGAGCCAGGGTAACCTACCAGGGGCTACATGAGCTGGAGATAGTGGAGCACTATAGGGTGGACAGAGACCTCCTGCAGCAAATTGTTGAGCTGTGCTGGCCACGCCTCACACACAGAACCAACAGAGGGGAACCCATCCCAGTGGATACGAAGGAATGTGTTGGCCTAAGAATACTAGCTACAGGTACCTTCCAGAGACCAATTGGTGATATGATGGGGATTTCATAGGCATCAGCATCCAGGGTACTGTACCAGTTCCTGGATGCCATGTCAGCACATGTCGGTGAGTACGTATATTTCCCCAATTCCCGTGAGGCGTTGGCCAGCAATATGCGTCTTTTCCACCAAATAGCAGAATACCCTGAGGTAGTGGGTGCAATGGACTGCACGCACATACACATCAAAGCACCACCCGGTGAGCTGGGTAGGGTCTACATCAACTGCAGGGGCTTCCCCTCCATCAACTGCCAGGTTGTGTGCGATGCCCAGGGCATAATAATGAATGTGTGAGCTGGCTGCCCTGGAAGCTATCACGATTCCCACATCTGGCATCTGACGCAGCTGTACCAGAGATTTGCCAATGGGGAACATCCCTGATGGTCACCTAGTGGGGGGTGCTGGATACGCACTGGAGCCATGGCTGATGACACCCATCAGAAATGCACACACCTGAACAAGAACTCCATAATGAGGCACACGCGCAAACAAGAAACATAATTGAGTGTGTCTTTGGGATGCTCAAGTCATGGTTCCAGTGCCTGGACACATCTGGTGGAGCCTTGCAGTACTCACCAACTACATGTACCCAAATTGTCATGGTATGTGCCATGCTACACAATATGATCCTGCGGAAACAGCTGCAGCAGGAACAACATGGGGCAGGGCCAAACAGCCCCCCACCATTGCCAAGGCCTGCACAGGCACAGCGTGACTCAGAGGAAGAACAACCTGAGCCTGCCCCAGTAGGCAGAATGAGGTGCGCCCAGTATGCCCTGGCCTTGGCAAAGAGGCAACGCATAGCACATACACTGACTCAGTAGGAACCCTGGAAATGACACCTCTCTCTAACTCGCACATACAGTAAAAGGGATGTCTAACTTGACACTACCTGTTTTCAAACATGTATAGGGAGTGTAATATGTGCATCCGACATAGGCAGCCCTGCATCACCACCTGAGGCACGAGTCCCTATTTTAAGCAATATAAAGCACTGCTAAGCAAATTTTACCAGTATTGAGTATATTTAAATACCATTGCACGTAGCTGCACACCGCGCTAACCAGCGCAATGTTGAGCAAAGTTGGGCAATGTTGGGCAAAGTCGAGCAAAGTTGGGTAAACACGCTCACACCTGCTTTACTGTTCCTTAACCAGTCAGGTCTGCCCAGCAGGAAAATAAAAAGCAGTGACAGGGCTCGAAATCAGGATACTGTGCACTATAGTCACAGCACTGAACCACTAAGCCATGACAGCATTTCACTGACACAGACACAACTTAAGTCATTCACACATATCAGTTGGGGGGGGGGTCACATACTAAACAGTCACAGTCAGCAGGACAATTGTAGACAAACGCAAACACAAACAAATGCTGTATCATGCCCTCTGAAGAGGCATATGAGTAACCTCCCCCCAGGCCTATGCAGACAGATAACAGCAAGCCAGGCAGTGTGATGTGGGTTGGGTAGGCTATGAAGTCACAAACTAATATGCGTGTAATTGGAAGCTAAGGTCTGTAGTACAGTGGTATGCCTCAAGCCAGTACAATAGGCAACAGTACAGACTGAAATGGAGTACCTGACATAGCAGTGCAGGCCTAGCAAATGTGTATAAGTGTCAGGTGTACACCTCATCCTATGTACACCCACAGTAACAATCAGGTGTGCCCCCCGGGTAGAAATGTATGAATAATAGCTGCCCCCATGTATGTAGAAATGTTGATAAGTCTACGCAAATTGACTCCTAAAAGCCCTGCAGGCACAGCATGCTTCCTGTCAATGTACAACACAAAGGTGAGCCCTGAAGTAAAAACCAACTTGATTTTTCACACACATATAGTATATATGCCCATAGTGGGCATGCTCACACACTTAAACAAATTTAGCAAATGTCAGTCAACAACATACTGAAAGGTCATACTGGGCATGCTCACACACTTAGGCCATGTCTAAGTGTCTAAGTACAGCAGTGGGCCACACATATCTAGCAGTTGCAGTTCTTACTCCAGACACTTGTCACTATTCACCAATCCTGCCTTGCGCACACAGTGATATGAAAACAGACCCATATAATATATTGGACCCCTGTCATAATCAAACTATGTACTACAAGTACTTAAGTTGTTCAAAGAAAGTGAAAATCCAAAGAAGATCAATAAATCTCCGATCAGTATCATAAAGAAACAATGAGCAATCCTAACATTATCCAAGCCATGTTCTGGCAAAAATATTGCCAAAGAGTCCATAGAGAACCATGAAGCTTTCTTTCGCTATGTCATAAATATCAATGTAAACTCATATATGTTCTGAGTCAGTGCAAAGTGTAAATGAATACATGTACATGACTGACATTGCCAACATCTTGTCAGACAGGTTCATACATATTTACCCCCCCCCCCCCCACTGACAAAAGGACCCATTACCGTACCTGGAGATTGAGAAAACCCAGAGATCACATATACAATGGTTAAACAGCTCTATCCAAACCATAAAACATGGTGTCTATGGGATTACATGGTTTTCCTGGCTGTGTCATATCTGAACTCCAAAACAAACAGACCCTGCACCTGAACAGTCTGTTGAGACTCACCCTCTGTACAGGATATGAAACTGCTCAATGAGTTACAGCAACATTTGGCACACTCCACAAGTGTTGGTGCACAACAGACCATGGGAACTATTGTCTTATAAGCCTAATAAGCTTGATCTGCAAGGCCATGGAGTCCATCATTATGGAACTCATAAACAGAGCTATTGGGAGCCTACAAACACCCAACCCTACCCATTTTGGTTTGGTCAGGGGCAGATCATGGTTCCTAAACCTGCTAGGCAGTTTTCAAGGCAGTTACCCAGGACATACATCAATGAAATGAGCTACATACGACCTACATAGACCTTGAAAATCCATTTTCCAACATCCCACACACATGTCATATCCACAAAATCAACAACCTGTGCATAAACAAGTATGTCATTTGATGGATTGCCAACTGGGGCACAGATAGATCCCACAAGGTAAGAATTGTGGTCTCCCTGTTGGACTGTAAGCTGGTAACAACTGCTGTCCTCCATGGCTCAGTCCTGGAACCCCTACTGCCTGGTGTATACTTTTCAGAAATACAGTCAAACACACGAGGGCTATAGTTAGCAAAGTTTGTAGATGACTGCAAAAAGGTTGTCATAATCGATGTTTGGGACAACAGAGACATCCTTAAAAAAGGTCTCAGTCAGACTGATGTGGTGTCAAAATTATGGCCTTGAGCTACAGTCATACAAATACCACATAGGTGCCAACACCCTAAATATGGAGGCAAAAATAAGAGATCTATGGACACATGTGGATAGTCATCTCTACTTCCAGAAACACATTCACAAAGTGGTTCAAAAATCATGCTATGTGTTCCCACAAATTGCCAAGGTCTTTGCATGTAGGTCAAAGGAGGTTCCCTCTACTCATCAGTCATCAGACCCATCAGAGAGTATCACAGCACACTTGCAATGAATCTAACTAGGCACCTGCAGCAGCTGGAAAGACCACTGAAGTACCTCAACAAGAGGATTACTGGCCTCAAACAGTTGCCCCATGCAACAAGACTGAAGTTAACTCAATCTGTACTCTATTGCATACTGTCTACTCAGGCGATCTCTGCCCAAGAGACAGGTCCATGTACATGCTCTATCTGAAGTAAACCCAAGCTCACTGTGCCATATGCTCTAGGGATATCATCATCACAACAATAAATAGAACACGTTTGAGGGATACATTACTAACTCACAGACTTCCCTTGCTTTGGAACAGGCTCCCAACCTACATTAAGCTGAGTCCCTCACTGACACTCTTCCAGAGGAGCCTTGATGAGTGTATGTGAAACTGAACTGTCACACCATGGATCACGTCATCAGCTCTACTACACAGAGGCCTAGGTACCTAACCCCATGTGTGGTGATAGCTGCACACTCTGGCCATACTAATAGATGCCTTCAGGCAGATAGCCTATTACCCACCGATGTACCTATATATATGTAGGGGGAACACAGTATAATAAGCCAAAGATGGATGGGCAGAGATGTGTGTAAGAGAGTGACCATGACAGGGAGCCATCCAGGACTGTCCCAACCAGCACATATCCCTATGGCACAAAAGATATGAGGTACACATCACACCCACTGTACATAACAGCCACCAGTATCTGTAAGCATTACAGTGTATGTGGTCCATGTGCCTACTGTACAACATGACTGTACAATGAAGTACACATCTACTATCTGTAGACATGTACCTGTCACATAGGTTCATAGGTATGTAGTAGACTATCTTCACGAAGGCATATATTAGCCTAGGCAAGTTGTGCAGCTTTCACCACCCCATTGGGTAGTCTCCTAAGCCCTAGTTTTAATAATTAGTACCCTAATCCCCTTTCTAGTGGGGCTGCTGATGTGATGCCTGGCATGAATTGTCTGTTTCCCATCCACTCATCAAGGTTCCTATTGAAGAGTGTCAGCGAGGGGCTCTGTCTGATGTACATTGGGACTCTGTTCCACAGTAAGGCAAGTCTCTGGGATGGTACGCTATCCCACCAGCATGTTGTATTCATTGCTGTGATGAGGTTCATATCCCTTGAGTGTGTAGTGCAACTCAGTTTTGTTATCTGTAGATGGAACATGTTCAACAGTTATGTGTTGGACATTGCTCTCTGTATGTTAGGCAGAGTGTGCCTCTGAGTAGGTAGTACGCAACAGAGAACAGATTTAGCTTTACCAGTTTTGTTGCATGACACAACTGTTTGAGGCCAGTAATCCTCTTGGTGAGGTACCTCTGTGGTCTCTACAGCTGCTGGATATGCTTCTTCGAGTACATCCAAAATGGTGCATTGTACTCAATGATGGGTTTGATGACATAAAAGTACAGGGCCACCACTACCTCTTTTGATCCTGATGCAAAACTTTTGTTGAGTAGGTGGGCCACATAGGATTTCCTAATCACTTTGGCAACATGGTTGTCAAAGGAAAGATGACTATCTACTTGTGTCCCCAGATCCCTTGTTACCTTTTTTCAATTTTTAGGGGGTAACACCTATGTGGTAGTTTGTGGGTACTTTGTTTTCACCAAAGGGGATTACTATGCATTCTTTCACATTGAGCTTGAGGCCATAGTTCTGACACCACACATCTGTCTCATAGAGTCCCTTCTGGAGAACACTTGTGTCATCTGGGGAATCTATTATGGCAAACACTTTACAGTTCCCAGCAAACTTAGTCAACCACAACCCTCCTGTGTTGGCATGTACTTTTGAGAAGTCTATACCAAACAGGAGAGACCCCAGGACTGAACCCTGGGAGACACCAGTTGTTACCGGTGTAGAGTCTGACATGTAGCCAGCAACTCTTAATTTGTGGGATCTATCTGTGAGCCAGTTTGCAATCCATCTTGTGATGTATGGATTCATGCCCAGGTTGGTAAGTTCATCTATGATACCTGATTGGGGAATGGTGTCAAAGGCCTTAGCGAGGTATAGGTAGGTTGTGTGGAGCTCATTTCAATCATCTGTAGGCTGGGTAACTGTCTCAAAGAAATCCACCCAGTACAGGAGGCGTGATCTGCATTTGACAAAGCCAAACTAGGTGTGCTCAACTGTGTGAAGGTTCCCAATGTCTTTATTGTTGACTTCCATTATGATTGGCTCCATTGCCTTGCAGATCAGACTCATCAGGCTCATAGAGTGTGAATGCCAAGGGTCTTTTGTGGCCCCACCCCTGTGGAGTGGGAAGAACATTGCTGTGCAACATTCTATGGGTATATATTCTGTAGAGAGGATGTAGAGAGAGAGGTGTAGGTATCCTTGATGAAAGTGGATATATCCCCACCCTATGTGCTATGATCCAGGTTCTGATGCTGGAAGGTATGGAATGAGTAGTATCCTGGTAGTGCTGGTGTGCTCTCTGGAGCCTTGAACTAGGTTTTTGTTACTGCACAGATATCAACATTCTCCATACTGAGAAGTGCCTCGAGTGTGTGCATCTGGAGACTGAGACTTCTGGCAATAAGTAGCATTTAGTCCACTTTGTGGTTATTTGTGTTGGTTATGGGGTTTGGTTTGTCCTGAGTGACCGGTGTTCCACACCTGAAGTCAATGCCTCATTGGTCCCATCGACCATAAGCTAATTACCCTACATATCCACATTCTGGCCCCACCCCCCATTAAAGAAACCATGTTAAAATATTTCTCCAAAGCCAACTTCATGCTTCTTAAGACAGAAGTGGTGAACTTCAGGACACCCATGCAGATGGACAATACAGTTACAACTACTGAATCCTTCACAATTGCACTTTATAAGCACTTACGTGAGTGCATGCATCGTGCTATCGCAAACAGAACAAGGACGCTATCCTCCAAGAAAAGGAAGCCAATCTGGTGGTCCCCTGCCATAAACAAACTGCACAACAGAAGGAAGAAACTGTTGCAAAAGAGGGTAAAATCCCATGAGTGGAGGAGCTCCCTGGTCAGCCTCAGTAAGAAGCTGCGATCCCTGATAAAATCCTCCAAAGCTAGTTACAAAAACAAAATCACCACTGATTCTAAAGACAACCACAAAGCATTCTATAGCTATGTCAAGAATCTCAATAGCAACACTCAGATCTGCTCTGA
Source organism: Protopterus annectens (assembly GCF_019279795.1). Taxonomy (NCBI): domain Eukaryota; kingdom Metazoa; phylum Chordata; order Ceratodontiformes; family Protopteridae; genus Protopterus; species Protopterus annectens. The sequence continues at coordinate 1,806,359,527 of NC_056728.1, forward strand.
GTTACAGCAAAATGATACTAAATATACAGACCCAATTGATATTGCCAACATCCTGGCAGATAGGATCAGTGCTAACTTTACACCCCTCTCACCCATGAAAGAGCCCATCTCTATACCGGAAGAATGCAAAGTTGCTGTCATCACGGCTGCACAGGTAAAAACCACTCTCCAAATCCAGGAACACAGCATCCATGGGACCAGATAACATCCCAGGCTGCATTCTACACGAACTACAGAATGAACTGGCACCACACCTATGTACCATGTTCAATCATAGCCTCACCTCAGGCTTTGTGCCTGCTGAATGGCGCACAGCAACGGTCATCCCACTACACAAGGGGGGAGCCACCATGGACCCTGGGACTAGTGCCCCATTAGCCTGATGAGCCTGGTCTGCAAGGCCATGGAATGTATCATCATGGAACTTATAAACAAAAAGACATTGGTAATCTCCAAACTCTGGACCACAACCATTTTGGGTTTGTAAAAGGCAGATCATGTCTCCTAATCCTGATAGACTTTTTTGAAGCAGTCACCAGAGCCGTAGACAAGGGTATGGTGGTTCACACAGCCTGTCTAGATCTTGCCAAGGCTTTCGACACCATCCCCCACTCTGTAATTATAGATAAACTCACTAAACTAGGTATAAATCCCTATGTCACAAGATGGGTTGCCAACTGGCTCACTGACAGAACCCACACTGTGAAAGTAGCAGACTCCAAGTCCAACTTCAGACCAGTGACAAGTGGAGTACCACAGGGTTCAGTCCTGTGTCCTATCCTGTTTGGTATCTACGTCCCTGGAGTACAGGCTAACACAGAAGGTCTTTGGCTAATGAAGTTCCTGGATGACTGCAAACTAGGAGCCATAATCGAAACTACTAACAATGTGGACATCCTACAAAAGGGCCTCACTGAGACAGATGCCTGGTGTCAAAGCCATGGCCTCAAGCTCAATGCCAAAAAGTGCATTGTCATCCCCTTTGGTAAAAACTCTCTACCCATGAACTAAAACATAGGTGGTAGTATACTTAACACTGAAATTGTGATAAGAGACCTTGGGACACAGGTGGACAGTAGACTCTCCTTTGATAATCACATTGCCAAAGTGTTTAGAAATTCCTTCTATGTAGCCCACCTAATCATGAAAGGGTTCACCTCTAGATCAAGAGAGGTCATTGTGCCCCTCTACTCATCACTCATTAGGCCCATAATAGAGTACAATGCCCCATTTGATATGTACCTTAATCAGCACATGCAACAGCTGGTAAGACCACAGAAGTACCTCACCAAGAGGATCATGGGCCTCAAAGAGATGCCCTATGCAGCTCAACTATAGATACTCCAGCTCTACTCGGTTATTTACTGCCTGCTCAGAGGTGATCTATGTCTGATGTATAAGGGCATGTTCAACCTGGAATTAATGGACATGCTCCACCTCAAGAAAACCAAATCTCTTAGAGCCACACGCTCCAGTGAATTAAACCTCAGCACAGCAATAAACAGGATGTACTTGAGGGATAGATTCCTGTCCCAGAGACTTCCCTCACTCTGGAATAGAATCCCAGTTGATGTTAGGCAGAGCCCCTTGCTGACTCTCTTCAAGAGGAGTCTTGATGAGTGGATGGGAAATTGTAAATTTACCCCTGGGATCACTTCAGTGGCCCTGCTAGACAGAGGCCCAGGAAACTAATTTAAAAGGGAGGCAAAAGCCAACATATTATGGCTAGGCTTATAAATGCCCCTGGGCAGATAGCCTAGTACCTACCTATGAACCTATGAACCTTTGAGCCTTGCCTAAAAAAGGTAATATGGGGACAGCAAGAGCCTTGACCAGTATTCAGAAGCATAGAGGCGACAGGTGCAAACCATCTGTAGCAAAGCAACAAGGCTTGTCTATCATGTCATCACAGGCAGAAAGAGACTGGATCCCCTTTGAATGACACCAGAAGTTCAGCCAATTGTTGAAGTTTATCATCTTTCTGTTATGTTGCAGTATCATGTAGGTGAAGGTAAGCTGCTACTCAAGGTCAGGGTCATACCAGCCTGGGCTACATGATCATAGAGCTAATATATATATATATATATCTTGTCATGTTGTCCTGGGAGGTATGTCTCAGATCATTCACACTGACATGTACAATGAACACATCATATATGTACCTGTTCTGGAGTGATATAAGTGCTTGTGTTATGTGGCAGATCATAGCACCTGACAGACAACTGACAGTAACCTTCCCCTTGTCCAGCCGAGTGAGTGGAACATCTGTGTGCCTGACTATGAAGTCACCTATTACTAGTGTGTTGGGTATGTTGTTTTGCCTTAGGGCCTGTTGTGAAGCATGCTGCTTTGGTGTATTATGTGTTTTCTGGCGTGTGCTTGGAGGTGCATGTTGCTTGCTTGTCTGCTTAGGAGGACACTCTCTCTTTTTCAGATTAATATTTGTATTCTCCGAGTATGGTAATGTGTATTTATGTGTGTGTTTTGCTGGTGCTTATATTGTAGGTCTATGTGAGACAGTTGGTGTTGTGGTTGTATGACCCTACTCCTCCTGATTGTATTGTCTAGAATTGGGTTGACAGAGCTTAGCCACTGGTTTGACCCTGTGTGTGCCAGTATGTGATGCATCAACCCATATATGATATGGTCATGGCCTATGCATACAATACACTCACAATGCACCTAGTATGATAAGCCTGCTGAGGTTAGCAAATGTGAAAAAAACCTTTGGGCAAACTGTCAGCAAGTAATGTCTGTATTGCACCCTGTAACTCCATATTGCTTGCTGAAGTGTAAAGACGTACTTAGTTTGGATTAAGAACACCGCACTTGCCAACTGTGTGTGTGTGTGTGTGTGTGTGTGTGTGTGTGTGTGTGTGTGTGTGTGTGTGTGTGTGTGTGTGTGTGTGTGTGTGTGCCTCCCTGGGGAGAGAGCAACCTTTTTGGAGACTACTCACACCCCTTAAAAGTGGTATACTCATCTTTGTCGTCTCATGATGTCACCATCCTACAAATGTACCTGTGGAAAAGAGAAGTCCTAGTAATGTGTATAGCGTGTTGTGTAAATGTGTACTGCTATCATAGCATAATGCCATTAGGTAGAGGTTTGAATCCTGCACTTGCCAAAAGTGTGTGTGCCTTCCTGGAGAGGAGCAGCCTTTTTGGAGACTACTCAGACCCCTTAAAAGTGGTATACTCATCTTTGTCAATTCTCATGATGTCACCATCCTACAAATATACCTGTGGAAAAATGAAACCCCAGTAATGTGTATAGCACATTGTGTAAATGTGTACTGCTGCATTATCATACTGTAGTTATGCAGGGGTTTGAATCCTGCACTTGCCAACTGTGTGTGTATTTTTCTCTGAGGGGGAGCAACCTTTTTGGAGACTATTCACACCCCTTAAAAGTGGTATACTCATCTTTGTCAAGTCTCATGATGTCACCATCCTACAAATATACCTGTGGAAAGAAAAGAGCCCACTAATGTGTATAGTGCATTGTGTAAATGCATACTGCTGTAGTATCATAATATAGTTAGGTAAGGGTTTGAATCTTGCTAAGTGTGTGTGTCTCTCTGGGAAAACACAACCTTTTTGGAGACTACTCACACCGCTTAAAAGTGGTATACTCATCTTTGTCAAGTCTCATGATGTCACCATCCTACAAATATACCTGTGGAAAGGTGAAATCCTACTAGTGTGTATAGCACGTCATGTAAATGCATCATGCTGTAGTATCATAATGTGATTAGATAGGGGTTTGAATCCTCCACTTGCCAACTGTGGTGGGTGTGTCTCACTAAGAAAGCACAACCTTTTTAGAGACTACTCACACCCCTTAAAAGTGGTATACTCATCTTTGTCAAGTCTCACGATGTCACCATCCTACAAATATACCTGTGGAAAGAAGAAATCCCAGTAATGTGTATAGTGTGTTGTGTAAACACGTACTGCTGTACTATCATAATGTAATTAGGTCAAAACTAGAATCCTGCAGTTGCCAACTGTGTGTGTGTGTATATGACAGTGTGTGTCTCCCGGGGGAGGAGCAACCTTTTTGGAGACTACTCACACCCCTTAAAAGTGGTATACTCATCTTTGTCAATTCTCATGATGTCACCATCCTACAAATAAACATGTGGAAAGAAGAAATCCCAGGAATGTGTATAGCACGTTGTGTAAATGTATACTGCTGTAGTATCATAGTGTAGTTAGATAGGGGTTTAAATCCTGCATTTGCCAACTGTGTGTGTTTCTTCCTGGGAAGGTGCAACCTTATTGGAGACTACTCACACCCCTTAAAAGTGGTATACTCATCTTTGTCAAGTCTCATGATGTCACCATCCTACAAATATACCTGTGGAAAGGTGAAATCTCAGTAATGTGTATTGCATGTCATGTAAATGCTTACTGCTGTAGTATCATAATGTAGTTAGGAAAAAGTCTGAATCTCGCACTTGCTGACTGGGTGTGTGCTCCAGGTGTATGACACCGTTGGCCAATGTGGAGTGGGTTTTGATTTTTCTAGTGTATGACATATCACAATGACAGCTGTATGTGCATTACACATGTAAGGTAGCTGTGGGGCAAATCCATATACATACATGAGACCTCAAGTATTTCATAAGTGGGTACTCTTACTTTCTCCATGAATGCATCTGTTATCTTTGCCAGAGCATACTGGTGCTTTCCAGATGTTAGGTCACTTCTGTATGCTTGTGACAAGCTTAGCCACTGCAGTGATCCCTGGGCTACGTCTTCTGTTTCACATCCACTCATCATGGTTTCTATTGAAGAGTGTGAGTTATGGTTTATGCTTGAGGTATATTTGAAACCTATTCCAAAGCAAGGAAAGTCTGGCAAATATGACTAATCATTATAGGTGTGCAACAACCTCTGTGGATCTGCATACAAACCCTTTATTGCTTATGTGCTCCACAGAGGGATTTCCAAAACCCTTTGATAATGTGATTATCAAATGAGAGATGACTTAACACATGGCTCTATGTATACATTAGTACCTGTTCCACATTTTGGGGGCTACTACCTATGTGGTACTCTGGGGATACTTTGTTTTCTAAAAGTGGATAACTATCCTTTCTTTGGCTTATAGCTTTAAAGTATGAGTTTGACACCAGGTATCTGTCAGTATGATACCCTTTTGGAGAAAGTGTGTGTCATTTGGAGAATAAAGTATAGCCCACAGTATACATTGTCATCAAACGTGGGCAGACATATCCCTACTGTGTTTGCTTGTACATAAGAAAGCTTTATGCCAAACAGGTGTGGTCCCAGGACTGAGTGCAGGTGAATACCACTTGTTACTGGCATAGAATAGTACATGGAGGCTGCAAATGTTACTGTGTGTCCTACATCTGTGCGTCAGTTGTCAAGCCATCATCTAACAATCGTTTATGGTCAGTCTGTTGAGGTTATGTATAATACCAGTGTGTGGGATGGGTATAAATTGCTGATGAGCTATAGCTTGGCTGTGTTGACCTCCCCTCCTTCACCTATAGCCTTGTTGACTGGCTTGAGGTCTACTAGGTGTAGGAGCCATGATCTGGCCTTTAGAGAACCTAAGTGGGTATGGTACAGTGTTTGCAGGTTCATAATGTCTCTGTTAATGAGTTCCATAATGCTGTGCTCCATAGCCTTCCAGATAACAGTTGTCTGCCTTATAGGGTGAGAGTTTCCAGGATCTGTTGTACTTCTACCCTTAATCAATTTATGTTAACATTTGCACTGGGTGTGATGAGGGTGGGCAAGTTTAAGAATAAGTATATTAGAGGGTCATGCCAGGTTTGAAGGTTAGTAGACCAAGCCAGATAGGCAGGATTAAGTTGGTTTGCACATGTGCTGAGGAGGGATGCAGAGTATATTGTGAAATAGATGCTAAGGATGAAGCCGCCAGGTAACAGGAAAAGAGAAATGCCTAATGAGGTTTATGGCTGTGGTGAGAGAGGACATGCAGGTGGATGGTGTGATAGCGCAAGATGCAGAGGGCAGGAAGAAATGGAAACAGATTATGCACTGTGGCGACCCCTAATGGGAGCATCCGAACAGAGAAGAAGAAGAAGACGTTGTAGCTCAACCCTTGTGGACTGTGAACACCATTACCGTGCATCATTCCACAAGTATGTAACCTGTACAGAGGCTGCATCTGGATAGAGTGTTTAGGTGAGTGGTGACTTCATATGTCAGCTTGTGTATGACACAGCCAGGGACACTGTCCAGTACCATTGCCACTGTGGTGTGTACTTTGTTAAAGAGATGTTTTAACTAGAGTGTCTGTGAATCATCAGGTTTTACATTCTTCAGGTCTGGAGATGTGGCCCTTGTGTAATGACAGGGTGGTGAAATCCGCATTCAAACTGTCTGACAAGGAATTGGTAATGTCAGTCAGATAAGTGTACTTTGTGACCATTTACATTAACTTTGACCTGATCTGAGATTTCCCCTGTAGATCATGAACAACATTAAAGAAAGCTTTAGTGTTGTCTTTGGAATCCTTGCCATTTTGTATTTTGAAGCTTGCCTTGTATGTTTATTGAGGGATTGTATTTTCCCAATGATACTAACCAGAGAGGTTCATAGGTTCATAGGTTCATAGGTTCATACTAGGCTATCTGCCCTAGGGCATTTATAAGCCTAGCCAGAATGTGTTTGGCTTTCGCCACCCATTTTAAATTTATTTTGCTATGCCCTTTTTCGAGGTTAGTATACTGTGCCTCTGTCTAACAGTGACACAGAAGTGATACCCGGGGTAAACCTACGATCTCCCATCCACTCATCAATATTCCTCTTGAAGAGAGTCAATGAGGGACTCTGCCTAACCTGGATTGGGATTTTATTCCAGAGTGAAGGGAGCCTCTGGGTTATGAATCTGTCCCTCCAGCATGTCCTATTTATTTCAGTGCTGAGGATCAAGTCTCTCGAGCGTAGCTCGATGGGATTTGGATTTTCTGAGGTGCAGCATGTCCATTAATTCCGGGTTGGACATGGCTTTATACGTCAGGCACAGATCGCCTCTGAACAGGCGGTATGCCACTGAGTAGAGCTGGAGTTTCTTTAACCGGGCAGCATATGGCATCTGTTTGAGCCCTTTGATCCTCTTGGTGAAGTACTTTTGGGGTCTTTCCAGTTGCTGCAGGTGTCTGGTAAGGTACATCCCAAAAACGGCATTGTACTCAATTATGGGCCTGATGAGGGATGAGTAAAGAGGCACAATGACGTCCCTTGATCTAGATGTGAATCCCTTCATGATTAGGTGGGCTATATAAAATGTTTTTCTAACCACTTTGGCCACGTGGTTGTCAAATGAGAGATTGCTATCAACTTGGGTCCCCAGGTCCCTAATTACTTCTTCTGTACTTAATGGATTACCACCTATGTGGTAATTTGTGGGCACTTTGTTTTTCCCAAAGGGGATGACTATACACTTTTTGGCATTTAGCTTGAGGCCATGGCTCTGGCACCAGTTGTCTGTTTCTATGAGGCCCTTTTGGAGGATGCTTGTGTCGACTGAAGAGTCGATTATGGCACCCAGGTTGCAGTCATCTGCGAACTTGGTCAGCCACAGTCCTTCCGTGTTGGCCTGTACCTCCGAGAAATATATACCGAACAAGAGAGGTCCCAGGACTGAGCCTTGTGGGACACCACTTGTAACTGGGTTGGAGTCTGACATGGCTCCAGCAATTCTAACCATGTGGGTTCTGTCCTTGAGTCAGTTTGCAATCCATCTAGTGACATAGGGGTATATATTTAAGCTGGTGAGCTTATCTATAATGCCCGAGTGGGGTATTGTATCGAAGGCTTTTGCGAGGTCCAGGTAGGCTGTGTGGATCACCTTCCCCTCGTCAATGGCCTTGGTGACTGTTTCAAAGAAATCAACCAGGTTTAAGAGGCAGGATCTGTCCTTAACAAAGCCGAACTGGGTAGGATCCAGTGTTTGTAGGTCCCCAATATCTTTATTTATGAGGTCCATGATGATCCTTTCCATAGCTTTGCAGACCAAGCTAGTCAGGCTTATGGGGCGATAGTTTCCAGGATCCGTTGAGGCACCACCTTTATGGACCACTGTTGCTGTACGCCACTCTTTGGGCACATATCCTGTAGTAAGGCTGAGATTGAACAGTAGTTTTATGTTTGGGTTTAGCTCTTCTTGGAGCTCATGTAGGACGCAGCCCGGGGCACCATCTGGTCCCATTGATGCTGTGTTTTTTGCTTTGGAGAGGGCGGCTCTTACCTGAGCATCTGAGATGTCAGGGGGGCAGCACTCTGCTGGGATAGATATTTGCCCTTTTGGTGGGGAGGTGGGGGAGAAGTTTGAGCTGAACCTGTCAGCTAGGCTGTTGGCAATGTCTGTGGGTTCGGTGTATTTTTTGTCATTTTGGACTAATTCTGAGCATATCTGGGAATTACCACCCAGGTTCCTAACATAACTAAAGAAAGCCTTGTGATTGTCCTTAGTGTCCTGTGCAATTTTTCTCTCGAAGCTAGCCTTAGACAATTTTATGTGTGCCCGTAGTTTTTGTTAATACTGATCAGTGATGCCTTCCCTTTTTGGGATTTTGCTCTATCATTTCGTAGCTTCCTCCTTCTAATGTATAGTTTGTTTATGGCTGGGGTCCACCAGACAGGACGTCTGCCTTTGGAAGATTGGGTCTTGGTTTTATTTGGGATCGCATGATCCATGCATTCCTGAAGGTGTTCATAGAATGCGTTTATAAAGGATTCTGCGGTCTGGGCCGTATTTTCCACAGGCCGGGCTTTGAAGGATTCCACCTCAGTTTTGAGGAGTGTGAAATTTGCTTTAGAGAAGTTTTTCACTGTGGTTTTCTGGGCAGGGGGTGGGGTTGGGATGTGAATATCCAGTGAGATTAGTTTATGGTCTGATCTTACCAGTGAGGGATACACTTCTGGTCTGGAGCATAGAGTCCCCATGTTGGTGATGATCAGGTCCAGTATGTTTCCCCCTCTTGTGGGAGTGGTAACAAGTTGTTTCATAGCATTTGAGTTGATAAATTCTAGGAACCTTTGGGCTAGGGTGTTGGAGCTAGAGTAATGCTCCCAGTCTATGTTTGGGTAGTTGAAGTCGCCCAATATAATGGTGTTTGGAGAGACCTTCATATTTTCCAGTGTTCTCAGGAACGCCGAGTGGGGTTCCTGGGTTTGGGAGGGTGGTCTGTAGCAGGCTATAAACTGGAAGGCAGTTTTACCCACTGTTAGTTGCACATGGATAGTCTCTGATGCTTCGTGCTTTGCCACCAACCTGGAGGTGTGGGTATCTTTGATGAATATCGTTACTCCCCCTCCTTTTGTGGTTCGGTCCAAGTTTTGGGGCTGAAAAGCATGGTATGAGGTATAACCTGGTAGTGCTGGGGTGCTCGGAGCCCTGAACCAGGTTTCTGTTACTGCACAGATATCGATGTTCTCCATGCTAAGGAGAGTTTCGAAAAGTGCATCTTGAGGTTTAGACTTCTGGCGTTGAGTAGCATTACTCTTAGTTTCTTATCTCTTGTGATACCTATGGAGGTGGGTTTGTCTTTTGAGCCTTGCCTAAAAAAGGCACTATGGGGGTAGCAAGAGCCTTTGCCAATATCCAAAAGCCCAGGGGTGACAGGTGCAAGCCGTCCCTAGTGAAGCATCGTGGCTTGTCGAGCATATCATCCCAATCTGACAGGCATTGGATCCCCTTTGAATGACACCAGTACTTAAGCCAATTGTTGAAATTGATCATCTTGTCTTCATATTGTGGCATCATTCTTGGTGAGGGTAAGATGCTACTCAAGGTCAGGGTCATACCAGCCTGGGCTACATGCTCAGAGAGCTCCTTTATGTCTCTTTTCATGTAGTCCAGGGAGGTACGTCTCAGGTCATTCACACCAGCATGGACAATGACTGAGTCATATTTGTACTTGCCTTGGAGTGACCTGAGTGCTTGTGTTATGTGGCGGATCCTAGCGCCGGCAGGCTGCTCACCATGACCCTCTCCTTGTTCAGCCTGGTGAGTGGGACGCCAGTGTGCCTGACAATAGAGTCACCTATTACAAGTGTATCAGGTGTGTTGTTTAGTCTTAAGGGCTGTGACTGTTTGGCACACTGGCTTTGTGAGATATGTGTTGCATGTGTTTTGTTTTGGGGTAGCGGCTGCTTGGGTGTCTGCTTTGGAGGTCTCTGCTGCTTCGCAGATCTTTATTTAGAGCCTCCGAGTATGTTTTGTGTGATTATGTGTTTGGTTTGCTGTCGTGGTAGGTCTATGTGAGACTGGAATTGTAGTGAGTGTGGTTTCCTTCTTCCTGACTGGTTATGCCAGTACTGAGTTGAGAGAGCTTAGCCTCCAGTTTGGCTATATGGTTGCATCTCTCACATGTGTTGGAATTTGTTGGGAGGAGGAGAGGGTTGTCTGTGTACATGAGGCAGTTGTAACATTGCCTCAAGATTCCCAGATTCACCAGCTGGACTGGAGAGGAGATTGACAACTGACCTTTGGACATGCTAGAATAATATTGGGAATTCCTTAATAATTGAAAACCAGGGCCAGTCGGGAGTGAGGGTGTAGTGCTTTTAATTTTTAGTGCTGACTTATATAATTGCTTTAGTGAGCAAGTGCCAGGTAACTTAAGTGCAATGTGTTACAGGTAACTTAAATGCAAAGACGACAAACAGTAACTTTCTTTCAAGTGAAACAAGGAAATAAGTACAGTAAGCAATGCAGATATCACTAGTGATCCACAGAAGCTGAGAAGCCGCGTATTAGGTGGAATTAGCGTTCCAAGGAAATAACAAGCAAACAAACAACAAGCATATAAACAAAGCTAGATTCAGCAGGCCTGGATCTAGTCTATGCTACAGCAAACAAGGTGTACCAATTTCAGTAAGATACAGTTCAAATATTCAGGCACTATAAACCTTTAACCAGAAATTCCCAGCTCAGAAGGGCAGAGTCCAGCCTCTTCTCCCACAAGAGTGCAGACCACAAACCTTCTTAATGTAAAATAACTGGCCTGAAGCCCAAGTGCTTAAACCAGAACTAATACACTTTAAGAATAACAGACACTGGGCTCTCAATCAGCAGTTCCCAACTTAGAAGGATGAAAGCTACTTGTCCTGCCACCACAGTGCATGCCACAAACCTTCCTAATGTAAAACAACTGGTCTGAAGCCCAAGTGCTTAATCCAAAAGACTTAGAATGATAGATACACTTTAATCAAGTTACTACCAAGCAGTAATAAATACAATTGAATACTTTAGAGAATGCCTGGATTAGTGCTCAAGTTACACAAACAAAGCTAGATCCAGCAGGCCCGAATCCAGTCTATGCCACAGCAAACAAGGCACCAACTTCAGTAAGAAGCAGTTCAGATATGCATGCACTATAAGCCTTCAACCAGAAATTCCCAGCTCAGAAGGGCAGAGTCCAGCCTCTCCTCCCACAAGAGTGCAGACCACGAACCCTCTTAATGTAAAATAACTGGCCTGAAAGCCCAAGTGCTTAAACCAGAATGAATACACTTTTAGAATAACAGACACTGAGCCCTCAATCAGCAGTTCCCAACCTAGAAGGATGTAAGCTACCTGTTCTGCCACTACAGTGCAGACCACAAACCCTCTCAGTGCAAAACAACTGGTCCAAAGCCCAAGTGTTTAAACCAAAAGGCTTAGAATGAGTTACACCAAGCAGTAATAAATACAATTGAGTACTTTTAAGATGATGCAAAAGTAAAAAAAGTAGGTAAAAACACAAGTACAGTAAAAGCAGATGAAATTTTTTTTTTCCCCTTCTTGGTATGTAACTCTTTTTTGGTACAACTTCACACCTTCTATTATATATTTAGTTTATGGCATGGGGTCCATGAGACTAATGCACTTTTACTGTATAAGTGAGAATTTCTTGTGTTTGTGATAGCACGGTCCATGCAACCCTGCAATGTGAACAGTGTGCATTAATAAAGGATTATGCAGCTGGGACAGTGTTAACCTTAGTAATGTAAACAAATGACAGATAGCAACAACAGCATCACCCACAGCACAGTGTCAACCCATGTCATACTCACACATGCGTACTCAAGTTCCAAAATGTGTGTAGTACAATGCATACTGACCACCAATAGAAACTATGGAGTGTTAACACTGGCCAATACAGGGCATGTCACCCTGCCCATGTGTCTAATATGTACATACATGCAGACAGTGCACCTCCACCATGTTCACAAATGTACACCTGCAAACCTGTGCTGCACACACCCCACACTTACTGTCCACTGTATAACACATGCTGACACAGCTACACACATCAGCTAAGTGGCACATGGGCATACAAAACACAATTGGAATAAACACTGGTGGAAACAATACAACATTGCTAATTACAGCTTTAATGCATCATGCCTGCTCAGCTACACCTTCAAGGATATCATTACACTTTACTGCTGACAACATGCTACACATTCAACCATTGCTATACTTTATTAAATTCACCCTGTGCATCAGCACCATGTTAGCCTGTTCCTGCATCAATGTTACAGATGACAGGAGGTGGCACAGGTTTCAGCATATGCACAGGGTGTGTTGTCGGTTTGCCAGAGGCCTACACTGAGCCATACAATCGACATGTGTGTGTGAGTGTGTGTGTGAGGGCCATGAGTACTGTTATGGGTCAATGTTGATGTAATGTGTGCGGGTATGTGTTTGCCCTAGTTTTCTGGTTTATGTGTGTGTGTCTGCATGCACACACTTCCACCACATGGCTGCCATATACGGGGATTTGTGAGACAGCTACAGACTGTACCTGGCAGGCTTTACAGATCACCATCTCTGGCCACGGATACAGAACTTGTGCCTGGGAGGGGTGTTACAGACAGTATCTGGTACTAATCCAGACTGGGTACTATCCGAAGAGGTTGACATATGTCCACTGGATCCAGGTCCCTGCTGGGACTGGCCAGAGCCATGTGCACGCGGTCTTTTAGGGTGGTCTATGGACAGCTCCCCCAACATTACTGGGGCTGGTACTGGCACTACAGGAGTGGCTGTGACTTGCTGGATGTCCACGGTGACCTCCAGCTGCTGATGTTGCTGGCATACATCCACGTCAACGTCTCAACCATCCCGCACTGTCCGGACACATGGACATGACATTGTGGAGGACATCCAATGTCTCACCCCAACGTCTATCAATGAGCTCAGCGTAATTATGTATGGCACCTGCTAGGTCACAGATACTCATTTACAGAGGTTTTATGAGCCCGCTGTGCCCTTAGTCCCTGTCTGGTGTACCGCTCCATTTGTGTATGTGCCTCCATGACAACCTGGAACATGCATGTGGTAGAAAGAGGTGTGGCACGTCTGCCAGGGGCATGATGACCAGCAGTGCTCTGATGATAACCCCTGGGCATCTGCCTATGTGGTACCATTCCAGTCATCTGGCCATGGCCACTGTGTCCTGATATATGTTCCATAGATACCACACTGTCCTGGCCAGTGCCAACTGTACACTGTCCCTCAGCTAAGGGCAATGGTGATGATGGATGTACAGGCAGTATGACTGTGTGCATGGATGGGGTGGAGACTTGTGTACTGTCAATTGTTGGCCCAACAACAGACCCTGACAAACCTGCCTGTGCCTCAACACACCTATCCTCATGATCACTGTCTGTCTCAGTGACATCAGGTTCCCTGCTGTACTGAACCAACCCCACCTTGGCACCTGTGAGAGGAAAACAGGAAACACACTTTAAGACCTGAACATGATGTCAGACCACATGCGCACATGCACACATGCACACATGCACACATGCGCACATGCACACATGCACGCATGCACACATGCACACATGTGCACATGCACACATGCACACATGCACACATGCACCCATACACACACACAAAAATACACTCCTCCCAAAAGCAGACACACACAACACCAGCAATCTCAGAACATGCACAATAGCAGATGATGGTGGGGTACAGTATCACAAGCAAAACAGTCATATCACACATGTCAGCATGCAAGACATGTGTTGCTCAACAGCATGCAGTGCAAGTGCAGACAGTCTTGTTACTAACAGTATACATGGCTTTGATGCATGTGTTTTGTTATTAGGTGATGGGCCTCCCCCTAGAACACAATGCATACATGGACACAACATTGCTGTGCAGGTATTCAAAACTCTGTAATTTACTGTGTACCATAACTCACAGGTGTACATACCATGGCTGGATGTGTATCTGTGTGGCAGATAGGTATCCAGTGCTGATTACAGCCTCTGTGTCTTTAGCAAATAATTGTAGACACATTTTAGCACATGCATGATGAGTATTCACACAACATCATCAGTGGTGCATGGATAATTGATGGAATACCATTCGGCCACATACCCAATGTACGGTACTTATGGTGAGTGTAGATCATATTGTGGACATGCCAGTGTCATCCATGACATGGCATGCTAAAACACAACTGCATATTTAAACACTACACATACCCAATGTGTGTCATATGACCTAGCCACTCAATAGGATCACAAGACATATATGTGTCAGTTGTGCAAATGGTAATTGGTATGCATATTGTTTAGAGGTACATATGTGTGCACACACGCAACATTAAGGTGTATAGCAATGAAAACTATGTGTAGTACTGTGGTTACAATAACTGGATGGGGTATAGTACCATAGGCCATCATCATGAAGCATCATGTGGTCATTCAAGGCTACAAATGTTTCCCAAACCAGCACTAATCATGCTGTACCAGAACTGTACAACCTTGGCTACAATCACCATTTCACAACTAGTTGTTACATGAGTTTGTAAGGAGGCCAATAAGGAGCATTCCCTGACATGAATGTGTAGTGTGTTGCAGAGTGTTTAAATGCCCCATGATAGGCCTCTACCACTCAAGTATATTATGTGTAATGTGTGGATGAGATTTTGGATACTGGAGTGTGTCTTTACAGTGGGTTTGGGAATCATTTATGTGTAGCATGTTAAAATGCTCTGTGTATGACATAGATGTGTATGTTATGTGCATGTTGAGTATCAACTGTGCCTATCCAATGGTCAGTACAGTCTAGCCACATTTGTTTGAGATGGTCTGGATATTGCATGTGTTTGAGGCAGCTAATCACATTAGTGAGATGCGTGTGGTCTTACACCAAACATGCACAGCATGCATTATGGGTAGGTGTGTTACATGTGTACATGGCCTATACCTTAACTATGACATGCACTTTTTATTTACAATAATAAATGTAGAACACACTCACCAGCATCTGTCCGCTGCCTTGATGTCACCCCAGAGGGACCTACATAGAGATGAGACAGTTTGTCAGTGGCCACAACTGTGCCAAAGCTACTGTGTGTTTACAATCTTACAATACAACAACAGTTTACATTCACAGGGCTACAGATTATGTTCCAAATGATCAGTATTGCACAACAACAGGCTCCACATCTTTTAACGACACACTCCACATTTCACATATGCATGATCTACCAATACAGATAACAGTTGTCTTCAGATATGCCATGTTAACTGCATGCTCCATGTGTGCTTGCTGGGTGGCTCCAACCTCCATCATGGTGTATGTCTGCTGCTGTTGTTGATGGGCAGGTGCCACCAGGCTCAGGAGAAGCTCCTCCACTCTGGTGAGGGGGGGATGGATATTAGCACCACCTCCTGTTGTAAGCTGTTGTCTCCGCACATCAGCAGCACACTGACGGACATGTCTGAGAAGATCTCTGCAGTGGTGGCGTACCTGCTCATATGTCCGGTTAGCAGGCCTACCTCATTTACCTTGTAGACAACATCTTACCACATTGCAGTATGCTCCTGCTGGTCCTGGCTGGTTCGTGAGAACATGAGACTGTAGTGCTGAATCATACTTCTAGTAATTATATCATCTTCAGAACTACTGTAACTGAGGTTCCTGTGATGCGCCATAATCCCTGGAAGACATAAATACGAAAATATGTCTGAGCAAGTCATATGGCACATTTAACATTATACAGTATAGATATCACTGAACTGCCATATATAGCAACCTATTAGCTAACCGAGAGTGAAACACTTTAACTGCCACTTATCAGTGCTCACCCCACAACTGCTTGAAAGTGCCTGGCTCACCCTCTATCTAATGAACCATGTTCTACACAGCAACAAAATAAAAATCACTATATAAGACTATACAAGAGTACCTGGCACACTGTATGCAACACGATGCACCACCTAGCCACAGCAGATATACATCAAGCTGATGTGTAAAGAAATATATCATCCATCACAATGAGTGTAAGGTCCAGTAAATATATTACTATTATACCACACAACTTGTTAATGGCAAACCCGTGGCCAAAATATGTGCACAATTGGGAATATAGGTTGCATACTGCTGTAGTATACTATGAATGTTGCTAAATATGCAGTTATATGTTTTACCACACATATGTCAAAGGACATGTTACAGACATACCCACACACACATCAGACATAATTACAAGACACAAAGGTATGACAACCCGGATAAGCTTTCAGTGTGTACTATACAGTACTGTGTGTCTGTACTTACACAACCTTAATCTAGAGAAATGTAATCTGTGATAAATACAGGGACCACACAAAACAGTGGATGCAAGCAATGTGGACATACACCATACTTTGCTGTACAGGCCCAGAGCTTCAAGTAGTACTACAGTACACGCAGGATCTGGATTCAACATCAGTACCAATCAATAATCATAGATGTAGTGCTTTAGCCTCCAATGACACACCCTAGTTAAAACCAAGGGACTTAACCACACTGTATGCAATAGCACTTTCTCTGCCTAGCAACAGAATACGCAGCTTTTGCTAGGATCAAAGCAAGGACCCATAATACAATTACATAAACAGTTTCCCACTAAGCTATCCCACAGATACATATCTTTGACGTATTCACAAACACATTGACCATCACAGTCAGTCAACAGTACAGAGAATCTATTGCAACAAGTAGATGTAGGTGTGTGTGTATATATATATATATATATATATATATATATATATATATATATATATATATATATATACATATACACATCCATTGGTGTACATATACATATATATGTAGGCACATATACATTTCACCTTTCATAGTGAGAATATCAATTATACAAATTGAGGTGTACAGTAATGTAATAAAATTGCACAGGCTTGGGATAAATGCATTGAAGTTGTTCACAGCCCAGGTAGCTTTAGCAGGCCTCACTGGCTTCAACGTTGCAAACTGAACAAACCACCCACAGTGTTTAACCACCACATGTCATATACCAGCACTGTATGCTGTCTTGTTTGTCACACACTAAAACCTACATACAAATATGCACATACTAACATTCACCAACATATATATCTCCACACTTCACAAACAGTTGCAATATGTCCCCTGCTCTATGCACATATACAGATGTGAGTATATATGACACATATATATTTCTCCGTATGTGTGTGGCATACACACACAAGGTCCACACTGTTGTAAGTCCCTGGACCTCACAGCTAAACTGTTGGGTCTTGCTGCAACACAAACAGGTGTCACATATGAACACACACTAACATTAGGGGGGTATATATGGCTACAAATGCTAGATAAGCATACTAGACTGCTACAGCAGTTGCCAGTGCTAAGCTACACTTTAATATGACTATCGTGCATGTGTTGTTCTGTCACACCCATGTTTATATAATGTCAGTGCTAATCCCCCCAACAGCCATTGGCCACACTACTGTACAGAACACAGATAACATGGATCAGATCTTTGACATTTAATGCTGAGCTACACATTTCACAGGTATGTCCCACTGCCCACAGGTACACACTATATTGTCCATAGCAGTAGTTAAGCAGAACATCTATGCATAAATAAGTACTGCTGCCACATATGAATGGTTCACATTATGTAGACTATTCTTCAATAACATCTATTACATGCCAGTAAATACATATGTGTCACATACATTTCCTTTGTATGATTTGGCAATATTTCTTTTTCTTTTTCTCTGTCTCTCTCTCTCTCTCTCTGTCTCCCTCTCTGTCAGTCTCTGCAATAGAGTGATTGAGTTTGTTGGCAGAAATTGAAGCCTGCTTTTGTAGGTATTTGCACATGAGCATGTGATGGCCTCTGCACCATTTAGTGGCCACCACTTGCTAATTGCAGGCAGCCTGCTGTGTAGTAATTGCAGTAATCACTGTCATAGTAACCCAGTACTATAAATTGCTAACTCAGGTAGGCGTGGCCCTTTCAGCTTTCCAAGATGGATCATCCTTGTTTGCTGTGGACATCATTGTTTAAGACAGAATGTTGGCATAGTTCTTATATCAGACGCCAGGGGTGTAGCCAGAGATTTACATTTTGTACTCAGACCTAATGTTGCTGCTTCCAGTGCCCACTTGTCAGTGTAGAAATGTACTCACCCCTCAAAATGCTACACCAAGATACATGGAAAGATGTACTTTCTTTTCAACTTTTACAATTAACTGCCATACAAAGCTAGTTATTGAGATGTATTCCTTTGGCACAGGAATTGTTTGTGAACTGCTATACTGTGAATATTCATTTACTCAGTTCTAAACAGTTTGTGCTTTTTTAGTGTTGACATTAGCACAAGCTGCACCAAAAAACTGGACACATTTCAGTACTGTGACTATGCTTACCTACATCCTTGGTAGACCCTGCACACACAGGTATATTCTACATTTGGGTAGGGGTGCAGAAGTACAGAAAGCATAAGTATTATTGTGTGGATTTTATCTTGCTGGACCTACAGGGTTGCTGTGTACATGTTAGTTTATCAAGGCAAGTAGTCTGTCTGCGTAACTCCCAACTGTGGACCTATCCACATGGTAGCCAGAGAATAGGTTCATAGTTGATAGGTTCATAGGTAGATACTAGGCTATCTGCCCTAGGGCATTTATAAGCCTAGCCAGAGTGCATTTGGCTTCCACCTCCCTATTAGATTAGCCTACTGTGCCTCTGTAAAATAGGTTACAGAAGGTACTCTTTAAGATTAGTTTACTGTGCCTCTGTCTAGCAGGGACACAGAAGAGATCCCAGGGGTGAATTTGCGATTTCCCATCCACGTGTCCAGATTTCGCTTGAAGAGGGTCAGCGAGGGGCTATGTCTAACATGAATTGGGATTCTATTCCAGAGTGAGGGGAGCCTCTGGGAAATTAATCTGTCCCTCCAGCATGTCCTATTTATTTTTGTGCTGAGGTTTAAGTCCCTGGAGTGTGTAGCTCTAAGGGACTTGGATTTTTTGAGGTGGAGCATGTCCATTAATTCTGGGTTTGACATGGCTTTGTACATCAGGCATAGATCGTCTCTGAATAGGCGGTAAGCAACTGAGTAGAGCTGGAGTTTCTTTAGTTGAGCTGCATAGGACATCTGTTTGTAGCCCATGATCCTCTTGGTGAAGTACTTTTGGGGGTCTCTCCAGTTGCAGCAGGTGTCGGGTAAGGTACATCCCAAAAGGGGCATTGCATTCAATTATGGGCCTGATGAGTGATGAGTAGAGGGGCACAATGACCTCTCTTGATCTAGATGTGAACCCTTTCGTGATAAGGTGGGCTATATAGAAGGTCTTTCTAACCACTTTGGCAACATGATTATCAAAGGAGAGATTACTATCTACGTTGGTCCCCAAATCTCTAATTACTTCTTCTGTATTTAATGGATTCTATGTGGTAATTTGTGGGCACCTTGTTTTTCCCAAAGGGGATGACTATGCACTTTTTAGCATTTAGCTTGAGGCCGTGGCTCTGGCACCAAGCATCCGCCTCTGTGAGACCCTTTTGGAGGATGCTTATGTCAGCTGGAGATTCGATTATGGCCCCCAGTTTGCAGTCATCTGCAAACTTGGTCAGCCATAATCCCCCTGTGTTAGCCTGAACCTCAGAGAAGTATATACCGAAAAAGAGAGGTCCCAGAACTGAGCCCTGTGGGACGCCACTTGTAACTGGTTTGGATTCGGACATGGCACCTGCGATTCTGACTATGTGGGTTCTATCCCTGAGCCAGTTTGCAATCCATCTTGTGATATAAGGGTTAATATTTAAGCTGGTAAGCTTATTCATGATGCCCGAGTGTGGTATTTTGTCGAAGGCTTTTGCGAGGTCCAGGTAGGCTGTGTGGACTACCTTGCCCTCATCTATGGCTTTGGTAACTGTTTCAAAGAAATCAACTAGGTTTAAGAGGCAAGATCTGCCCTTAACAAAGCCAAATTGGGTAGGGTCCAGTGTATGGATGCTCCCAATGTCTTTGTTTATGAGTTCCATGATAATATGCTCCATAGCTTTACAGACCAGACTAGTCAGGCTTATGGGGCAATAATTCCCAGGGTCCGTTGTGGCACCACCTTTGTGGATTGGGACCACTGTAGCTGTACACCATTCTTTGGGTACATATCCTGTAGTAAGGCTAAGTTTGAACAGTGACTTAATGTGAGGGTTCAGTTCTTCTTGGAGCTCATGTAAGACACAGCCTGGGACATCGTCTGGTCCCATAGATGCTGTGTTTTTTGCTTTGGAGAGAGCAGCTTTCACCTGTGCATCTGTGATGTCAGGGAGGTTACATTCAGTTGGGATAGGCATTTGCTCCTTTGTGGGGGAAGGGGGGGAGAAGTTTGCACTGAATCTGTCAGCCAGGATGTTGGCTATGTCTGTAGGTTCGGTATATTTTGTATCGTTATGCAACAATCTGGGAGTTTCCACCCATATTCCTGACATAACTAAAGAAGGCCTTGTGATTATCTTTAGTGTCTAGGGCAATTTTTCTTTCGAAACTGGCCTTTGATGATTTTATGAGGGATCGAAGTTTCTTGCTAATACTGATCAGAGATGCCTTCCCTTTTTGGGATTTTGCTCTGTCATGTAGTAGCTTCCTCCTTCTGTTGATTAGCTTATTTATGGCTGGGGTCCACCAGACAGGTCTCCTGTTTTTGGAGGAGTGAGTCTTGGTTTTATTTGGGATAGCACGATCCATGCATTCCTGCAGGTGCTCATAGAATGCATTTGTAAAGGATTCTGCGGATTGGGCTGTATTATCCTCTGGCCCGGGGGCTTTGAATGATTCCACCTCAGTCTTGAGAAGTGCAAAGTTGGCTTTTGAGAAATTCTTTACCGTGATTTCCTCAGCTGGGGGTGGGGACGGGATATGGATGTCCAGGGAAATTTGTTTATGGTCTGATCTTACCAATGAGGGGTTTACCTCTGGTGTGGAACACAGACCTGTGCACCACACAGGTCTTTTCAGCAATAGAGCAATGGCATTGTTACAGTTGGTTGCTACCAGTACATGGCTACATCCATTTGTATTTCAGTGTTGCATTCCTACATAAGGGTATGCTTCCGAAACTCCTTCCAAAGCTATTTGCACAGTGTGTAACAGCAAAAAGGCTGGTATTCCTCTGTGTTTCTGCCTCTGCCAGACCTCTCAAACACTCAGGTACATATTTGAACAGACTCAGAGAAAAGTAAAGAAAAAGTGAGGGACACCATTAAATTATTAGTGCCATTAAGTTGAAACATTGAGAGAATCAGAGCATATGAATTAATACACCTTTTCTGAAGTAAAAGAAGTGTCTAACTCTTAATTATTGTCATTATTCATTAAGTGCAATTCACCACCTTTCTGCCCAAAGTCAGTAGTTTTAGGAGGGATTCAGAGGGAAAGAGATAAAATTTGTGTCAAAATCAGGGACATCCCCGAAAATTAGGGACAGTTGGGAGGTATGGCCTCTGCCCTAAACAGATATGCCAGTGTTTGTCCTGCTGTGATACTGTGTGTGGTTGTAAAGTGATGGTGTAACATTATTTCCTGCTAGAATGGCTGCTTCTCTTATCACAGTCATGTAATGTAATCCCACAACAACTGTTGGTAAAGATCCACAGAACAAGTTGTGTGGTATGGCATTCCTATTTTTCCTTTACATTCACTCATTTTGATGCATGATATATTTATTTCAGCACTGACTTGTATATCTACCATGGCTTAGTGGTACTTCATGTTGTGTAGTGTGTACAAGGTCCCGGGTTCGAGACTGACAGAGGTGTTTTATTTTGCTCCTGAGCAGAACAAGGGCCCTCACATACAGAGTGACTAAGGCACTTTTAAGCAGTTGTAAGCGGGTTTGTGCTGGTTTGCATGATGCTTAGCAATGCTTAGCTAAGTGCAAACAAGCACATGCTCGCTCAAACCCACTAACTACTGCTTAATAGTGCTTACTCCCGTGCTCATTTCTTTGAAAGAAAAGAAAAATGGGGAGATAGGAAAGTGGTTAAAAAGGGGCACAAAGAGGGGAAAGACAGTATGGAAAATATCTCGGGATGTGCAGGATGGGTGCAGGGAAGGTCCATAGCTGCCCATTTCTTTAACAGCAACAGCTGTGCATATGGAATAAATTTGTAGGTAGATATGACACCTTCAACCCCTGAGAGAGGGGTGAGGACAACAAAGTATGCTGTAATGCCAATTAAATTACATTTTATGTGTCCAGTGGACATGTGTGCAAAATGGGCAGCTATGTATGGGGCGTAATTTTTTGGGGGAGCAGATTGCCCTTTTTTTTCAGGTGAGAGTGGAATGTGGGGTAGGGGAAGTAGGTATATTTGGGGAGGTAGGTTGGGGAGGTAAACAGACAAAACAAACAAGATGCATACAGGGGCGGTATATGACATGTGGTGGGTGAACACCTTTGACGGGGAGGAATGTTTGGAAATCGCAAGCCCATGAGCCCACAGATGGAAACAGTGGGACTGAGGACCCCACCCATGGGCAGTCACCACTGCACCTTCACAGCCCAGAGGGTGGCTGTGCTGGGGGCTGTGTAGGAGGGGCAGGCTGATCCGGTAGTTGCACCACTCATGCCTCAAGCTGGCGTAGAGGTTCTGCAACAGAACGTTCAATCTCTCTACACACCACAGCCCAGACCCTTCGAAGGGTGATAGGTGGCCCTCTTCCGCCCACGCTTGCATGGGGGGGCTGAGCCCCATCCCCTGCAGTGCTTCCACCCGAAGGTGGCAGAGGGCCAATGGAGGAGGAGGTCCCAGACTGGGCACCAGACCTGCTGGTGCCAGGTGCCATGGCCAGCTGAGGTGGGACCGGTGGGTCCGCTGGGACCGGCCTTCCCATACGAACTATGTTTTGGAGAGTTTAATAAAGATATGGGTTAGTAACAGTCAACAGTATTCCTATTAACCCAACACACCAGATTTTCAACAGTTGAAAAGCACATGCATATATAGAACAATAGTGGACATTACAACAGCATGCAGGCTGAATTGATAGCAACAAGCCACCAATACTGTGGTATTTTAACAGGGCACATGCATAGAAATAAATGCAAATATTTATAAACCAGTAGGACATATGTCCCATCAAATGTTTTGAGATTAGACATACCGATTGAGGTGTGGAATTGTATTTTTTATGCATATACAGTAGTGTGGAAAAAGATATCTCAATTAACAACTTATATATCCTTCTAATTTTCACTACATTCCTATTAACTGCAGTTATATGTCCCTTACATGTATTATTACACTACCCAATGTCCTTATATTGTACAATTGGATTTTGCTAGATCATTATATACATGAGCTGTACCTTACATACAAACTGTCCAAGATGCAGATGTTACTGCTACATATTTTGAGAGTTGCTCACACACACTACTGCTAAGATGGTACACTGACAGCTCTACTTTCATATAATTATCTAGATATTTTCAGGTGACAGTATCAGTTATATGTTAACAGCTCCCTACATTTCTGGCAGCACACTGACATTTCTGGGGAACACAATACCAAGCTACTCTTTGCCAGATTAACCTGTACATGCTGGGCATGAACCAACAGTTGAGGGCTGTAAATATGCATAAAAGCTACTGGCACTCCCTTCATCCACGTTATATGGGCCTACCCAAGTGTGGGTTATCACTGCTTAATACAACAGTACTATTTGTAAAATGCAGTAGTACAACAACATATCAAAGAAAATGACACAGACGCACTCCAGGAATTATACATTTATTAAAGGATTATTACACCTTTATTTATTGGGTTAAAACACTTTTTGAAGGCTCTCTCATTTATTTTATATAACAGTACATACAGAATAATTACTAACCTGTCTGATGATGCAGCCTTTGCAACCTATCTTCATGAGTTGCTGATTCATAGCCCGGACACCTGCAGCTGTGAAGTAAATGCAGTGATATTGAGACATACCTATCCATAGTATAGACAAGCATAGCAATTCTTAACTACTTAATACAATGGCTACTTACTCAGTACTGGAGCATTAGGCATCGTACTGGATTGCTGGATCCACTGGTCCAGTTGATCCTCCTTATGTCGCTTCAGGTCAGAATAATGGTGCCTGACCTGCTCACCAGTCCGAGGAATGCCAGTAGCACTGGTGAGATCACGAGCAAGACTGTTCCAGGCCTCTGTTTTATATTGGGTGCCCTGGTACTGGTCCCACAAGAGTCTTTCCTCATGATTGTGGACAAGGAGCCAAACCATTACTTTGGACTCCTCAATGCCCCAGCGTTGCACTCGAAATTGAGTGCCTTCTCCAACACCGGCCATGCTGACTGTATAAGGGAGCTACAACCAGTTATGGCAAGTATTCCCACCTGTGGAGCTTAAATATGCCTCATTTTCCACACTTATTTGTGATTGGCCAGTTTTGAAAAAACTCAATTGTAGGCACACCTGCTTAGCTGATGTTGGCAATGTTTAAAATTCCTTTGATAGATATATGTCTGTTGAAAGTGCATGGTTATGAAATGCTGTCATGGCTTAGTGGTTATGTACTGTGACTATAGTGCACAGTATCCTGAGTTCGAGCCCTGTCACTGCTTTTTATTTTCCTACTGGCCAGACCTGAATGGAGTAAAGGAGGTGTGGCCGTGTTTAGCCGACTTTGCCCAATGTTGCTCAACGTTGTGCTGGTTAGCGCGGTGCACAGCTACGGCAAACACGTTGTAGTTGCGCTGGTTGGCGTGGTGCACAGCTGCGCACAAAGACATTGCGCTTGATAACGCGGTGCTCACTTACAAGCAATTGGATTTAAATATGCTTAATACTGGTAAAATGTGCTTAGCAGTGCTTTATATTACTTAAAGTAAGTTACCATTTCACCTTCATATATATATAATTCGTTCACTACTACATATAACATTTGAATGCTTTTTACAAAACTTATACATGATAAATGTCAGGAAATATTTTTGTATACAGATTTCCAACAGAAAATGGAACGTGCAGTAATGGGACTCGAACTGGGAATGCCTCCTCTTTGTGCGTAGGCTCTAACCAATACGCTATTGCTATTTTGCTTAATTTGCATATATTTTTCTTATTATCCTCTTCGGTGTCTAAGCTGCTAACTGTAGCAAAGCAATGGGCAAACCTGGGCAAACACACGCAAATACGAGCACCTATACTGGAAATAAAACAAAAAAAATAAATACATTTCTTTTAATTTTTAAATTTGTACGAGGTTTAACATATCGGGGAGTGTAGTGTTACAATGTACACATGTAAGCGGACTCGCTCATGTAACTCGACATTTCTCGAGTTTCGTCATTGCAGGGGTGTAGATTTTTGGACTGCTCGGCAGTCCGACACACCCCCTACATTTGTCCATGCTCCGTGTAAGCTTTAGAGTTGAGGCAGCGTGCCCTCATTAATATGCATCGCGTGCTGCCATCATACTTTTAGACTGGTGCTTCCGTGTAAGACTAATCTAGTCTTACACGGAAGATTAGTAAATCCTGGGGATAGACTTCCAGGCATACAGACATACACAATGACACAAAGATGCATATGCACACACACAAACACACAAGCACAGAAGCACATGTACATATTAGTATTTGTTTTTTATGTTAGGCTTAGGTTGTACCTGGTGGTTGGGTGTTTCCAGCATATTTTAAATTATTTAGTTACCAGGGATTATTTGTCACTTAGCAGCTGCTTGGTAAGCATGCATTTACTGTGTATTTATGATTACTTTCCAAACATTGTTTTCAAATTTTATGCAAAATCTTATTTCCTTCTATATCATTGTTCTTATTCTTCTTTTGCCATCTTGTTCTCCACCTTCCTTTAACCTTTCTTAGCCTATACTAATCTTCTTCCAGTCAAGTTTCTTGTTTCTGTACCACCTGTACCTTACTTCCTCTTTGTCCAAAATGTTCAAATATACTTAGAAAATTATATATATATATATATATATATATATATATATATATATATATATATATATATGTGTGTGTGTGTGTGTGTGTGTGTGTGTGTGTGTGTGTGTGTGTGTGTGTGTGTGTGTGTGTGTGTGTGTGTGTGTGTGTGTGTGTGTGTGTGTGTGTTTTGCCTGTCTGTGATGTAATCATGTTTTCTTTCTTCTGTTGACATAATTTGTATCATTTATTGTAACCTTCTCTTACTACTTGTGTGTCTCTATACATTTTGTATATGTTATAGAGCTTTTTCAATGAACCTCCAACGAAAATGGAAAAAATGCCCAGCTGGACTTTCCTAGTAATCAAATGTTAAATAAATGAATAAATAAACAAACAACATAACAACATTGAGTATTACTTTGTGCTTGGTAACTGTTTCCTCTGTATTTTCAATTATTTATCTTCCAGACAGTCATTTTTAAAATACTTGCAAGACCAAACAATAAAAAAATTAAAAAAATAATGTAAAACAATTGACTGTAACATGCAGTCTTAAATGTTCTTTTTTTCACTGTACTACAGCTGTATCTTTCCTTTTCTTTTATTTTAAAAATTTGCTTTGGAGAACTTAGTATTTCAGGACTGTGGTATTCATGTGCTCAGTTTGTATATTATTCTGTCTGGCTTGAGATTTTGAATGATGCCCTTAGTGAGGGGGGAATGGGCTCTCCCATTATATCAGTTAATCCCTTTGAAACACTGACTGTCCAGTGATCACAGTATTACAGTTGTTACATGATTTGCTCATCAGAAGAAATGCTAATGTTTCTAATTGCTTTTTATTCCCTTTTCTGTAGCTTGACAGAAAAAAATCATTGTTGTTGTTTTTTCTGTTTTTTTTTTTTTTTATTTTTATTTATTTTTTTTTTTGAGTGGTTAATCACACCTCACATGGTCTATACATAACTTGCTCAATGGTAATTAACATTTTTCACAATCTGTTTGGTCAATGAAACCGTGCAGTGCAATATTCTTCCAAAATAATCTGCAGTATGAAATAAAAAGATTTCTAGGGAAGGGAAAGGAGAAAAGATCTATACAAGTACCTGGTAGGAGATATGTGGTTATAGTGAAAGAAAAGGCATAAGGGGTCAGACAGACAGAATAGGCTTAAGTAGAACAAAAGGGTGATGCTGGCTGAGAAAACAGAAACTTCCAAGGGGGTTATAGAATTACTTCATTTACAGCTGGGCAGGAATGCAGAAAGGCAAGAAAGGGATTACTGGTTACAAAAAAATCAGGTTTAGTGTTAAGAAAAAGCTAAGAATGAGTTTGAAAGTAGAATATTGTCACATTACAATGTCAGTTTACACATTTCTATGAAAATAACAGGTGGTATATACAACTGGCAATCAAGTTATGTTGTATAACAGAAGGACAGATATAGCTGCCAAGTAAGTTTTAACTGTTGGAGCAAGACCATATTACAGAAATCTACAGAATAATATCATATATAGTTGTATTTTATTATTACTTCAGTAATTCTGTAACACAGAGACATCTAAAAGAGTATAGCCTGGTACAGCCACTTTAGGTCAAGGAGATCACAAAGATATACACAAACAATGACAAACTCTTACCGGGAGACTGTTTCAGGACACAGGAAGGAACATTATAACACTAAACACTTTTTTAAATTTTTGTTAGATATAAATTAACACCCAGACATGCAGTGCAGGTGGTCACACAGGATAATAGGTTAGACATGAAAACAGAAATATGCTGGGAGGATAGAAATAGATAAGTGGGGTACCTAGTAAAATCTGAGATAACTGATCAGGCCAGAGATTTCCTAGGAGCCCAAACCAGTTATAATTTTGATATCTGCATTTTTATTGGTCAGCTTCATGGATCACTGCCTGGAGAATGTTGCAAACAAACAAATCAAGCATATAGTCACTATAAGTGGTAAAAAGGAATACAGTAGTTCTGTCTCTATTTGCATTCTTGAATGCCTTGTACAGCTCCCTGAAATGACAAGACATTTCTTCATCATAAAATACACTCTTCCTATAAAATATACAGTTCACTACAATATTAAGTGTGCATGAAAACTCCATAGATATTTGAGAGATTCTACTAAATAGCGTAATGCTACAGATAAAAAATTCTGGAGCATTTAAGGATTTTTTAAGGCCTAATTATGACAGGATTTTTTACGGTTTGAACACTTCCCTATAATCTTATGAATCTGCATTTGTTATAACATTTCACTTACCTACATGTCCTTGTGTCATGGTCTGTGTGCAGTAATGATAAAACGAATCCATGAATGACACTGCATGTCCTGAATATGCAGTTTTAGACCAGTAGTCACAACTTACTTATCTGACAAAGTTATGGTCATGATATAGCATGTTACTTAAAAGGCACAAGCAGAGTGATACTGCCTAGTAACTCTAATATTTCAGTGCAAGTCTGTGACATCCTGTTCCACTGTTAATATATGTTAATTCAAAGTCAGTAAAATGGTAACTCATATTTGTTTCTAGCAATCCTTTTTTGTCTTTCTGCATTCCTAACTGGCTTTGGATTAGGTCAGAAATTTTCACACTTTGTTCTCCACAAACCTATTATGTCTGTCTGACCTTTTTCACCTTTTCTTTTCCTGCTGTAACTCCTTTCCTCCTGCCATGTTCTAACACAGCTCTTGAACTCTTTTCCCTTTACAATACTTATGATTTTATTTATATTTCACATTATTCTGGAAGAAGACTACTGTTTGAGCACTACTTCTAACATTCACTTTCTGCTATCAGCGTGTATCCATACTCTTTGTTTTTGTCTTGCTTATAGGTACAGTAGTGCCTGACTAGAAAAATCATGTGGCTAGAAAACTTGAACTATTCAGAGCAGATTCAAGATCTGCCAGTATATTATTTTTTTATAGATTACAGAGAGATGACTTCTGCCTGGTCTTTAAGGTAGTGTCCAATCTGCTCCTATTTGAAAGTCTGTGGATGGAATAAACATATAGGAAAGCTAACACTGAGTCAGGGAGGGATCCCATTAATCGAATACATACCAATGGCTGCCTCTTTGCCATAAAGGGATAAAGTCCTGACTGTGCCACCAATGATCCATGTTCAGTTAGTGCCATGGGAATTTGGTAGATGTAGGTCGGTGGGTGTGAGAATGACTGGCTGATGCCTGCTCACCTGTCCTGAAGAGGAGGAGGAGGAGGCAGTCCAACTTGCTTCAGTGCTGACTCAGATAGGAGTATGGAGGTCTAGTATGCAGCACAATAGGGCTAAGGGATTACTGGCCTGCAACAGCAGCTGCAAGGAATAGGCTTGTGGACCTAATACATGCATGCACTACCCCAGGATAACACTGACCACAGAAATTATAGCCCTTCTGGGGGAGAGACTAGGGCCGAAAGATAAGACCAAACTCACATGTATCATGGACTACTCTCAAAGTCTGACTCTTGCCTTTCAGGAGAATAAATGAGTTCTCACTTTAAATGGACAACAAAAGGGTCATAGGGCTCTTGCATTGGTTGTGGAATGAGTGTGACAGCTCTTACTCTCAAACCGAGGAGGGATGAATAGGTCAACTGGGTGCTGTAGTGGTGCTTGAACATGGTCAATATGAGGATTAAAACAATTTAAAAATTGTATATATGTGTGACAGAAAAGTGTGTCAAATGCATTACAATGCCTTCCAATAATACAGAATAAACTTCTCATAATCAAAAGAAATTAGCCATCAACTTCCTTCAAAAATAATTACATATAATATATATAGATAGGCATAGATATAAATATAAATATAGATATAGATATAGACATAGATATAGACATGTGTGTGTGTGTGTGTGTGTGTGTGTGTGTGTGTAAGGCTGGCCACCTGGCAGTGTGAAAATCGGTTCTAGGTGACGATCACTGTAGAGGTGACACGCCGATCTCAAGTACAAAACTGGAAAAAGGGGATTGACACCTATGTATTTAGGGGGTTGAAAATATCAACACAGGATTGTGGCACTCAATGTTCATACAGGCCAGTAAGTAAAAAGTCATAATCTTGGCAAGCAAACCTAGGATTCTATGAACCAAAAATATATTTTCAAATATATTCAAATTATGCAGCTACTTTGAGGGTCCAGGCTGAGACTGGAAAAGGTCTATTGAGATCAGGGCTCTTCCTCAGTCAGCAGATTAGAAAAAAAAATATATATATATATATATATATATATATATATATATATATATGCAAACTGTAGACTAATATCAGTTAATATTTTAATTGAGAGCTATATTTCTGAAAGCATTCTAAAAACTGAATAAACATTTTGCTAAGCTTCTTGTATATAGAATCCCTGTATCTTGAAGTAGTGAGGAAGAGTAAAAGAACAGCAAACTGTCTTCATCAAAAGCAAACACTGGGACTCATGAAAAAACTTTGAAAAGTGCAGCTTTGTTATTTGTACCACCGGTCCACTCTATCTCTGGTGCAGTGTGTACAGTATAAATAAGTTAAAGTCTTGACACATGATTTTTTAAACTTGTAAGCATGGCTCCCACAAGCAGAATGCCACAGTGGTTTCGCAGACTATTTTAAGGACAAAATCTGTGTAATAAGTCATTCCAGCCTTACCCACCTCACAACCAGCAGAAACTGCTTGTATTGTTATTTGTAGAAAAGCACTAAACACAGAAAGTCTGATTTTTTGATAATCCACAGCACATTACAACTATAGCAGACAACAAACCTCATTTATATTATTTTCTAACTTAGTGGCTACCTTTGTTCAGTGGAACAAACCTCCAGACATGTGTGGTAGCCAAGTAGACGCCCCAGGGTGCAATGCTGTCTGTTTTAACAAATTGCTTCCACATACTCTACAGCCAACACAACACAAAGAATGCACTTAAGCCTGGTTTGGCACATGCAACAGAAGGGATTACATGTCCAAATTAGTAGGAAAGGAAATGCTGGTGTTTCATTCATACTTTGCAATTTAGAACTAATGTCTGCATATTGTTGCCAAAAATCATTTGTGAAAATAATGTTAAGTGACACATATAGATCTGTACAAGATGGCATCATAACTAAAGAAAAGCAGTTATAGTTCTCCTGCTTATACATGGATACAAACCAAATTCTGCTTTCATCAAATAGTATGTGTTTCTCAGTCAGTATATTATTTATTTACATGCTTTACATAATTGTTATTCTAACGTTGTTTCACAGTTTCCATAGTCTTTGACTTTTGAATATACCCTCTTATACCAATGCATTCCTTGTCTCTGTTATGTTTCACTTTCCCCCTCATTGTTTTCTATTTTCTACTCTGAAGTGCTTTGTAAATCTCACTCTTCCTTCCCTATCAGATATCATTGCATACCACTAACATTTTCTGATTATGTGTATTTGTAATCTTAGTTTTTTTTTTTTTCAATACCCCTATTAAGTGCTTACTTATTCAGAGTTTGGTAACCAGGCTGTCTGACTGGTCATATCTCAATTTTTAGTTGTGGTGCCTCAGGAAGAAAAGTTTCACTGCAGTAACTATAAATAAAAGCAAAAGAGGACTGTATTTACAGAATGTTAAAAAAGGGGAAAAAATAACAGCCATACTTTGGATTTTGGAGGACTGAAATTCATACACTTTTATTTATGTATGCATTTATTTATTTATTTATTTAATGCTGGAAGTAAGCTGGTCCAGGAAAACATTTCAGCCATGTCCCAGGCCAATCAAGTAATAACAAAGGTATGCACAGTCAAGTCACAAAGTGGCAATATGCACTAAAAAGCAAATACAAATACATTATGGCAATATGCACTCAAAACCAAATAAACATGCCCTGGGATTCATGAAAGCTCCATGCAAGAATAAGGCTTTTCTTGCACTGAGTGGAACGTGCCTGTTCAGCACAGCAGTGTGCCTTGCATATTCATGAAGACATGTTGCTGTATAACCTTCACGGGCACGATCTGTGAACGAGTGCAGGGGTTGTGTCCAAGCAGTGCTAGCACAGTAAACACACCCCCTGCACTCAGGAAGTGCCATACAGCACTTTGAAAACAAAAACAGTGTCCAAGGACACTGTTAGCACCCCCCCCCCAGCTAAACAGATATTCCCAGAATGTCCAGATCTGTGCCTCATATGTTATGTGTGTTCCTCCTACTGTCTTGGTAAAAAGCTGAGGTGCAAAGTCATTAAATAATGACAAACATTTCAGTGTAAGACTCCACATCCTTCAAATAAGTCATGCTAATGCAAAACCTATTATTCGATCAACTTTCAAAGTTTGAAAGAACAATATTTAAAATCTGTCCCCCTTTGTCCCCCCATCATGTTAGGCTTTGTTCAGATCTTATGCTCTAAGAGGTGGAGAGGTATGACTGTTAGCTATGTGCATATCCCTAAACTAAGAAAAATATAACAAATACATTTGTTTTTTCCCATCCCCACTAAAATTTAAGCGGAGTTGAGCGGGTGTGTGCATCGCCCAGCTGTGTTTAGCATAGCTTAAACATCTGACGGAGCTAAATAGAAATATACAGCCAAAACTGCCAAAGTGAGATAGTGTAGTAGTTAGAGCTTTTGCTTAGCATGCAGTCATTCACGGTTCAAGCCCCAATATAGTCCACTCATTTTTATATGTGGAAACAGCACTAAAATATCTTTTTTTATAAATAGGTAGTGAATAATATATATTTGTTAACCACGGTAGTGTAGCAGGTCCAAATGTGAGGTGTCAGTGTAGTACAGATGTGAAATCCCCATATAAACACAAGTGTCCCATACAGTATAGCCACAAAAGAATATAATGTAATGAAAGAACATAGGGGGGATGTTATGGAAGGTAAACATGCATATCATAATATGTCCTTAATAAGGAATTAACCCCAAAATCCTGATAGTCCATAAAATGAAAGCTGAACAGCACTAAATTTTGCTCAGCTATGCTTAGCCAGTGTAAGCATTGCTAAAGTTTAAATGCTTACCAATAATTAGAGTAGCTAAGCGAATTTGCACACTGGTAAGCAGTGCTTAGCATCTACCCCTTTAAGCAATACTTATTTTAGCTAAGCGGGTTTGCCCATCACTTAGTTTATCTCAGCATATTCAAAATTGGCCAATCATGGCAAAGGGTGGGAATCCAGCCCTATTTAAAACCCACAGGCAGGAATGCAACCATAGCCAGTTGTAGCTGATCACTGCAGGCACTATGGCTGGCGTTGCTGAGGGTGTGCACTTTTGGGCGCAGCATTAGGGCATTCAGGAGTCCAGGGTCATGGTTGGACTCTTTGTAAAAGGCCATGAAGGGAGACTGCTGCAGGACTAGCACCAGGGCTCCCAATACAAATTGGAGGCCTGGGACCATCTCGGACGTGACCTCACCAGTGCTACTGGTATCCCTTGGACTGGTGAGCAGGTCCGGCACCATTATGCTGACCTGAAGCCTAGGAAGAAGGATCTCTTAACCAGTGGATCCAAGATGCATGGGCACAGAATGTCCCAGCAGTGTGTAAGTATCAGTATCAATTATTGTGTAACAAAGTCCAGCCTAAGTATGAGATGGATAGGTATGCATAAGTGTTTCTCTATCTCCTGTATGGCTGCAGATGAGAGGGATGTGAACGTGGACGCCCATGCCAGCAGGCTGCTAAGGGCACCGTGAGACTGGTGAGTACAAATTTAGCTTGCAGTAGTCAGAGAAAATAAATAGAAAGGCTGCCAGTAGTTAGAAATGTATATTGTTTGTACTGAATAAACGAGTTTAGCAGAGTAATAGTGAAGTACAGGATATATATCAATAAAAGTGTCAGTACCTGTCAATAAAACTCAAAACCCCAGACTGTTATGTTTACTTTGCTATGTGGTAGTATAAATCTAAATGTGTACAGGTTCTGCACAGCAACTATGGCTCTGACAGCATTAATTAACTGAGGCTCATCTGACAAAGATTGTGGAGTTGTAAAACTTATTAACTATAAGAAATGTTCCATGCACCAAGATCTGATCCCTGAATAGTAATGTTGTGTTAACCATTGTTTTCCATAGTGTAACATGTGAAGGTATGAATACATAGTATAAGAACTATCTGCCATGCATGGATGTCAGAATTACAAAGCAAATTGCCCAAACAAGAAAGTATTATGCAGAAAACAGTCAAAAAGAAACAGCGTTTCCCCAATAGCTCATTGTGATAAAACAAAACATTGTCATACCTTTTTACACAAACAGGCATGGTTTGAATCTCAGGAGTGGTATTAAGCTGTATGCATAATTTCACCCATAAATATGTGAATATATGTAGAAATAGTCAGGTATTGCTAACAGAAATTTCCTCCACAGGTCCACCAGGTAAGAAAAGGTATAAATGAGCTGTAAGAAGGTTGTAATTATACACTGTGTACAACACCCACTGTCTGACCCCAAGGCTTCATATGACAGCAAGATAAGTACATACACCAAGTAGTCTCCTCCAAGAAATGTCCCTCAAGTGTCACGCTGTCACAGTTAGTGGTCACTGCTGCCAACATCCAGGGTAACTGATAGAAATCAAGACAGAGTATGGCAGTAGCACACACACACACACACACACACACACACACACACACACACACACACACACACACACAGTATGAGTGCACATATGTAACCTAGAATATGTGAATATGGGTAGAAACAGTCAGGTAGTGTTAACAGACATTTCCTCCACAGATCTGTCATGTAAGAAAA
The DNA here is from genome assembly GCF_019279795.1 of Protopterus annectens. Taxonomy (NCBI): domain Eukaryota; kingdom Metazoa; phylum Chordata; order Ceratodontiformes; family Protopteridae; genus Protopterus; species Protopterus annectens. The sequence goes on from NC_056728.1 coordinate 1,806,394,522, forward strand.
GGTATAAATGAGCTGCAAGAAGGCTGTAATTATACATTGTGTACAACATCCACTGTCCAACCCCAAGGCTGCAAATGACAGCAAAATAAGTACATACACCAAGTGGTCTCCTCTAAGAAATGTCCCTCAAGTGTCACGCTGTCTCAGCTAGTGGTCACTGCTGCAACTCCCAGGGTGACTGATAGAAATCAAGGTGGAGTATGGCAGTAGCACACACACACATATACACACACACACACACACACACACACACAAAAATCACAGAATGAGTGCACGTATGTAACCTTGACTATGTGAATATGGGTAGAAACAGTCAGGTAGTGTTAACAGAAATTTCCTCCACAGGTTAAGAAAATGTATAAATTAGCTGCAGGAAGGCTGTAATTATACACTGTGAACAAACATACCACTGCCCAACACAAGGCCATAGGTCGGTGTAAAGTGAGGTACTATCTGGAGAGTAATGATTAGAGCAATGATCATTAAAGTTGTGAGCAACTGAAGCCTATACAGTTGTTAACTGACATCTCCCTCTCTCCCAACCTATCTGCACCAATAATCTAAACACATAAATCAACAGGTATGTTTTTCACCAAACCTACTGTTGTGATGTGTTCTACTGTTCTACAAATATTTAAACATTTGATTATTAATATCCCCTGTTCAAATACTATCATTGGTGGCCTGTTGCAATCAATGTAACCTGCATGCCATTATAACGCTCACTGTGGTTCCATATATGCATGTGTTCTGTTTGTTATGCAACTGTTTCAAATCTGTTGTTTCAGGTTAATGGGAACACCCATGCATGCTGTTATAACTAAACCTGGAATGTGTTGTTCATGACTAACCAACATATGTTGTAAAACCTCAACACCAGAGCACATCTGGGAAGGCCGATCCCAGTGGATCTGCCTGTCCCATCTCAACTGGCCATGGCACCGGACCCCAGCACATCTGAAACCCAACCCGGGGCCTCCACATCCACTTATCCTGCACTACCTTTGGGTGGAACCACCTCAGGGGATGGGACCTATCCCCCCCTGGGAGCAGAGGCAGACAGGACACCGTCACTGGTAGTCAGGTTTGGGGATTGTTGCATAGAGAGCTTCAAAAGGAGTTCAGAGATCAGCTACGCCAGCTTGAGGGCTGCTTGGCACATCTTGAGGGTAAGCCTGCCCTTCCTGCTTAGCCCCCAGCACAGCCACCTTTGGGGTCGTGTAGGTGCAGTAGTAACTGCACATGGGTGGGGACCTCAGTCCCACTGTATCCATTGGGGGGCTTGTGGGCATCCAATTCCCAACCACCCTCCTCCTCCAAGGTGTTTACCCTCCACATGTGTAATATACTGCCACTGTCTGCTGTCTTCTCTGTCTTCCTACCCAACTTACCTCCCCAAATATACCTACTATCCTTCCCCAATATCCCACTCTCACCTTATAAAAAAAAAAAAAAAAAAAAAAAAAAAAAAGGGCAATCTGTTCCCAAAAACAAAATTCCGTCCAATACATAGCTGTCCATTTCGCACACGTGTCAACCGAACACATGTAATCTGGTCTAATTGACTTAGCAACACATTACTGTTGTCCTTACCCCTCTCTCAGGGGTTTGAGTGTCCAAATTCACCTCCAAATTCTGTACAAATGCACAGCTGTTGCTGTATCAGAAATGGACAGCTATGGACCTTCCCTACACCCATCCTGTACATCCCTAGCTATCTTTCATATTGTTTTCCCTCTGTGTGCCCCCTTGTTCACCACTTTTCTGTCACCCCTTTTTTCTTTTCTTTTAAAGAAATTAGCACAGGGGTAAGGTGGAGTAAGCAGCAATAAGTGAGTTTGCATGATGCTAAGTGATGCCTACACAGGTTAAGCAGTTTCCCATTTAATCATGTGTTGGCATCGCTTAGCATCATGCAAACCTACGCACACCCGCTTACAACTGCTTAAAACTGCCTTAATCACCCTGTTTTCATCAGCCACTTTTGTGCTCAGCAACAAAATAATCAGGCCTACCAAGTCTTGGACCCAGGACCCTGTAAACCACAGTCAGAGCAATGTACAACTACACCATCTGAGCTACAATAATAAATGCTGCTTTTTCAAATATATCATTCAGTACAGGTATAGAATAGTAGGGAACAAACACTGTGGAATCAGCCATGTTTAGTATCTATAAATATACACATATAGATGTGTATGGTGACTGGTGATAGATAAATATGAAAAAGTATATACATCAGATATATGGAGCTATGCATACATATTAGATAAACATATGTATAAATATCAAAAAAGGAAGATATATATCTATATATATATATATATATATATATATATATATATATATATCAGGCTAAATAGTATTACAAAATCCTTACTAAAAGCCAGAGACAATGCCTGGAAGATCTGGAAAAAGAATAACACCAACCAAGATAAATAAAAATATCAACAACTGTGAAATCAGGCCAAAAAACAAACAAAACTGGATAAACAAAACTACTTCCTAGATATCCAAAACAAACATTCCAAAAAACCCCAAAAGTTCTGGCAAGCCATCAATTCCCTTCTGAAACCAGGTAAATCTACCACCACAGCTCCCAACATCATTACTAACAATGACAGCATCACTTCTCAATTTAACCATAACTTCACAGAATCTATTCTCTCGTTATCTACACAGCTATCTAACAATAACTCTATATTCACCCCAGCTACAGACCACAATAATAGACACTCCTTCACACTCTCACCTGTACCAACCTCCATAGTTAAAAAACTACTCTCAAAACTAAAACCCACCACTCTCACAGCAGATGGTCTACCCACTAACGTCCTGAAATTAGCTGCAGAGTCCCTAGCCTACCCTGTCTCAATTCTTATAAACTACTCCATAAAAGAAGCCTACATCCCCAGACTATGGAAAGTGTCATATATTATTCCCTACACAAAGGCGGCAACTCATATGAGCTATCAAACTACCGCCCCATTGCTATCCTATCCTCCCTTTCTAAGCTCCAAGAGAAATGTATTCACACACAAGTGATACACTTCTTAACCTCACATAGTCTCCTCTCCTTCACACAGCATGGCTTCCGCCCAAACCATAGTACGACTACTGGCTCTTCTCTCCTTTACCAACCAAGTTAACCAACTCAGAAATGACAACAACTTTGTATAAGCCATATTCTTAGATCTATCTAAAGCGTTTGACATGGTCTCACATAACCTGCTTTTAGACACTGTATCCACCATGTCCTTTGCCCCTTCCACTACTTCCTGGTTCAAAAACTATCTCTGTGATAGAAAACAATCAGTTAAATGGAAAGGTGTACTATCACCTCTACTACCAACTACTATAGGTGTCCCACAAGCCTCAATATTGGGTCCTCTACTATTCACCATTTTCACCAACAAACTATATATCTCCACCCTGCATGCATCACTTATACAATACGCAAATGACTCAACCCTAATCTGCTCAGCCCCATCCATTACCACTCTTCAAAAACTTACTCAAGAATCCTTCTGCTCCGTAGAAAAATGGATTACTGATATCCAACTGATTCTACACCCCAACAAGACCAAACTATTTATTTTCACCCCCAACAAATCCAGAACCACACCTCTCTCCTTCACTATCACCTCCAAAAATGGCACCACAATCTCTATCTCCCCCCATACTAAGCTCCTCGGTGTTGAAATATATAAGCCTAGCCAGAATGTTGGCTTTTGCCTCCCTTTTAGATTAGATTCCTGAGCCTCTGTCCAGCAGGGCCAAAGAAGTGATCCCAGGAGTAAATTTATGATTACCCATCCACTCATCAAGATTTCTCTTGAAGAGGGTCAGCAAGGGGCTCTGTCTAACATGGACTGGGATTCTATTCCAGAGCGAGGGAAGCCTTTGGGATATGAATCTATCCCTCCAGCATGTCCTGTTTATTGTTGTGCTAAGGTTTAAATCCCTGGAGTGTGTAGTTCTAATGGAATTGGTTTTCTTGAGGTGGAGCATGTCCAACAGTTTCAGGTCAGACATGGCCTTGAATGTCAGGCAGAGGTCCCCTCTGAGTAGTCGGTAAGCAAGTGAGTAGAGTTGGAGCTTCTTTAGTCAAGCTGCATAGGGCATCTGTTTGAGGCCCACGATCCTCTTGGTGAGGTATTTTTGAGGTCTCTCCAGTTGTTGCAGGTGTCGGGTAAGGTACATCCCAAATGGGGCATTGTCCTCAATTATGGGCCTGATGAGTGATGAGTAGAGGGGCACAATGGCCTCTCTTGATCTTGATGTGAACTCTTTTATGATTAGGTGAGCTATATAGAAGGTTTTTCTAACCACTTTGGCAATGTGATTGTCAAAGGAGAGGCTACTCTCTACTTGGGTCCCCAGATCTCTAATTACTTCTTCGGTACTTAGTGGATTACCTCCTATGTGGTAGTTTGTTGGCACTTTGTTTTTCCCAAAGGGGATGACTATGCACTTTTTGGCATTTAGCTTGAGGCCATGGTTCTGACACCAGGTATCCGTCTCCGTAAGGCCCTTCTGGAGGATGCTTGTGTCAGCTGGAGAGTCTATTATGGCTCCCAGCTTGCAATCGTTTGCGAACTTGGTAAGCCACAGTCCTCCCATCTTTGCCTGTACCTCAGAGAAGTAAATACCGAACAAGAGGGGTCCCAGGACTGAGCCCTGTGGGACACCACTTGTAACCGGTTTAGAGTCGGACATGGCACCTGCAACTCTGACCATGTGAGTTCTATCTCTGAGCCAGTTTGCAACCCATCTTGTGACATATGGGTTAATATTTAAGCTAGTAAGCTTATTTATGATGCCAGAGTGGGGTATTGTGTCAAAGGCCTTTGCGAGGTCCAGGTAGGCTGTGTGGACTACCTTTCTCTCATCTATGGCTTTGGTAACTGTTTCGAAGAAGTCAACTAGGTTTAAGAGGCAAGATCTGCCTTTAACAAAGCCAAATTGGGTAGGGTCTAGTGTTTGGAGGTTCCCAATGCCTTTGTTTATGAGATCCATGATGATGTGCTCCATAGCCTTGCAGACCAGGCTAGTCAGGCTTATAGGGCAATAGTTCCCAGGATCAATTGTGGTGCCACCTTTGTGAAGTGGGATCACTGTTGCTGTACGCCATTCTTTGGGTACATAACCTGTGGTAAGGCTGAGTTGGAACAGTGAATTTACATGAGGGTTTAGTTCATTTTGGAGCTCGTGTAAGACACAGCCCGGGATACCATCCGGTCCCATTGATGCTGTGTTTTTTACTTTGGAGAGGGCTGATTTCACCTGTGTGTCTGTGATGTCTGGGGGATTGCATTCTTCTGGGATAGACACTGGCTCTTTTGGGGGGGGGGGTAAAGTTTGCACTGAACCTGTCCACCAGGATGTTGGCAATATCAGTGGGTTCAGTGTATTTTGTGCCATTTTGCACCAGCTCAGATCATATCTGAGAGTTGCCACCCAGATTCTTGACATAGCTAAAGAACGCCTTGTGATTATCTTTAGAGTCTTTGACGATTTTTCTTTCAAAGCTAGCCTTTGATGATTTTATGAGGGATCGAAGTTTCTTACAAGTACTGATCAGGGATGCCTTCCCTTTTTGGGTTTTGCCTTTTCATGTAATAGTTTCCTCCTTCTGTTGTATAGCTTATTTATGGCCAGGGTCCACCAGACTGGTCTCCTGTTTTTGGAGGAGTGAGTCTTGGTTTTACTTGGGATGGCACGATCCATGCATTCCTGTAGGTGCTCATAGAGTGCAATTGTAAAGGATTCTGCAGTTTGGGTAGCATTGTCCATATGTCTGGGGGCTTTGAAACTTTCCACCTCGGTCTTGAGAAGTGTGAAGTTTGTTTTTGAGAAATTTTTCACAGTGGTTTCCTTTGCTGGGGGTGTGGTCTGGATGTGGATGTCCATTGTGATTAGTTTATGGTCTGATCTTACCAACGAGGGGTTTACCTCTGGTATGGAACATTTAGCCCCCATGTTGGTGATGACCAAGTCCAATATGTTGTGCCCTCTTATGGGAGTGGTTACCAGTTGTTCCAAGGCATTTGAGTTTATAAACTCAAGGAACCGTTGGGCAAAAGAGTTGGGGCTTGAGTAGTTTTCCCAGTCAATGTTTGGGTAGTTGTAGTCCCCCAATATCATGGTGTTTGGTGAGACCTTCATATTTTCCAATGTTCTCAGGAATGCCAAGTGGGGATCCAGAGTCATGGTGGGTGATCTGTAGCAGGCTACAAGCTGAAAAGCAGTTTTACCTACTGTTAGTTGCACATGGATGGTCTCCGCTGCTTCATGCAGTGCCATTAACCTGGAGGTGTGGGTATCCTTGATGAAGATGGATAATCCCCCACCTTTAGTATTTTGGTCTGAGTTCTGGGGCCAAAAAGAATGGTATGAGTTAAATCCTGGTAATGCTGGGGTGCTCTCTGGAGCCTTGAACCAGGTTTCTGTTACTGTACAGATATCGATTTTCTCCATACTGAGGAGTGCCTCGAGTGCGTGCATCTTGAGGTTTAGACTTCTGGCATTGAGTAGCATTACCCTTAGTTTTTTGTTTCTGGTATTGTCTATGGAGGTGGGTTTGTCTTTTGAGCCTTGCCTAAAAAGGCACTATGGGGGTGGCAAGAGCCTTTGCCAGTATTTGAAAGAATAAGGGTGACAGGTGCAAGCCGTCCCTGGTGAAGAAACGTGGCTTGTCGAGCATGTCATCCCATGCTGACAGACACTGGATCCCCTTAGAATGACACCAATACGTTAGCCAATTGTTAAAATTGATCATTTTGTCTTTGTACTGTGGCATCATTCTTGGTGAGGGTAAGATGCTACTCAGGGTCAGGGTCATACCGGCCTGGGCTACTTGATCAGAGAGCTCCTCTATGTCTCTTTTCATGTAGTCCAGGGAGGTACTTCTCAGGTCATTCACACCAACATGGACAATGACAGAGTCATATTTGTACCTGCTGTGGAATGACCTGAGTGCTTGTGTTATGTGGCGGATCCTGGCACCCAACAGGCAGCTTTCAGTGACCTTCTCCTTGTTCAGTCTGGTGAGTGAGACGTCAGTGTGCCTGACAATAGAGTCTCCAATTACTAGTGTATTAGGTGAGTTATTTAGCCTTGGGGGCTGCGACTGCATGGTACACTGACTTTGTGAAGTATGTGATACGTGAAGGTTGTTGTGTGGTAGTGGTTGTCTTCTGGAAAGAGTTATTCATTGCACTTGTACGTATCCATCTGTATGCTTTAAAATGTTCCATATTAGAAGACCGAAGATGCATTCTTTCGAATGTGTCTTGGTCGAACTTAAAAGTCTGGAACAGCAAAATATCAAAGTGGCTTTTAAGCGAATTCTTTCCCTGGGAAAGGATTCGCTTGGCCACTTCATTACTTTGCCATTTTCGGCACTGTAGTGCCGTCTTGAAGTTGGTATATTTAAGTAGGAGGGGTGTGGGGGGGTGAAGCCCCCCCACTTAATGTAATGTTTAAAGTGTTTTGTTTTGTTTTTTTTTGTTGGAACAGCGATTTTTTTCCCTAGGAAAAAAATCGCTGTTCTGACAGTTTGAAATTGTAAGCTTTCACTTACATACGGTCGATTAATCACCATTCACTTTTTTAAGCATTCGGTGATCTAATATAGACCCCTTTAAAACATTTACAATATGTGGGGGGGCTACACCCCCCACACCCCCAATGTAGGGGTTTTGCCCCCACACCAACCCTTACTTTATATACTAACTCCAGAATCACACTACAGTGGGAAAAGGCCATATATAACTTTCAACAAAATGAATTTCAGTGAAATGAGTTTTCAGTGAACTGAGCTTTCAGTGAATTGGTCACAGGAAACTGACTTTCAGTGAAATGAGTTTTCAGTTAAATAAAGTAGACCCATATACACATATATATATATATATATATATATATATATATATATATATATATATATATATATATATACATATATATATATATATATATATATATATATATATATATATATATATATATATATATATATATATATATATATATATATATATATATATATATATATATATATATATGTATATATATATATATATATATATATATATACACTCATAACATGTAGCAGAGTCACACCCAGCACCATACCTCTCCACCTCTTAGTGCAAGAATTCTGGACAAAGGCTGTCAAAATGGGGGAACAATAGGCCAAGACCAGGGACATAATGTACGTACTGCATTTATAAATGTAGAATGTTGCTACAGTAACAGGTTTTGTGTCAGCATACATGTCCATAAGGATGTGAGTTCTGAAACTGAAATGTATGTCATCATTTACTGACAGAAATCTTCACATCATCAGAGTGATTTAGCACAGAAATGAAAATAATGATTCTGTGGAACAGAACAGAAATATGAGCAATAAACCTGGACAGTCTGAAACAATCTGACCAGTCGAGAGGCATGTTCAGAACCCCTTAGTGCAACAAATCTCGACCAAGCCTGACAAATGGGGGGGGGTTAAAGCCATGAAACTGGGAATGTATCCAAAATACTGGAGTAGATAAGGTGACACAGTTGATACAGTAACACCATCCTGTCTGTCTTAACATATATTGACTGGAATAGCCCAAGTCCAAAACCAAGTTACTCCCAACTAGTTACTGACATAAATCTTTACATCATCCCACTGATGTGTCAGACATACACAACCCATATGGGAGCCATGCAACAGTACATCTGATAAATATCTGGACATAACATCACAGTAGGGAAACTACACTGAGCTGCTAGGCATGTCACTATGTACTGTCTGAACTACAGGCAGACTGACACAACACTAACCCAGCTTTGCTATGGGGGAATACACATGTAATTGGAAATATATCAGGCACTACAGGGATGTAACAGTACTGACAAACAGACACCAATATGAAAGTGCATAGCCATAACCAATCTCACCACATCCAAAGTGACATACTGGTAAGCCACATGAACAGTAGAGTATATGGATTATGTGAACAAAATCATCAGTATGTTTGCCACTCACACACTACCCCTACATATACTGGCCCAATTCACAGTGTAGTCTGACACCTGGGTGATGTATGGGACATGTCAGTCTGCCCATACAAACATATACAGCTGATAGAGCACAAGAAACTGAAGCAGCATTCGAAGTCAGATAGAAAAGGGTCCATAACACTTACATCTACCCCCCTCCCTACACAGGCCAAATAGCACATTCACAATGCACTGCTACACAATCCTGACAGTCTGCCAACAGTTGCCAGAAATACACAGTCCTGTCAACTGTATAGAGTCCCACAGAATGTCCAGGCTTTATCATCATATATAAAGCCTCCTACACATAACATGTCTGGCAGTCTGATACATCACTGGGATGATATCAGGAATGAAGTCACTATATAATGATATACTATACCTATCCACCTCTTACACCAAGACATCTGGACAAAGCCTGACATACTTGGGAGCAGAGGCCCAAACACAGTGGCATTATTGACATATTGCTGTAATAAACTGAGAAAGGTGCTGGTGGAACAGGAGTGTTGTAACATATCTGTTCTGAGTGATATGAAGTCAGAAACACACATGGATGTTACCATTTACTGAGTGCAATCCTCAGAGTATGCTACTGAATAGCCAAGGCCAAAAAATGTGTGAGTAACACACCAAATATAAGAGTCCAAACTCTGGCCAGTCTGTGGATAGCCCTACAGTTGAGAGTTATGTTAACCACATAACACTATCAGACTTAAATTCATGCAGAGCAGCCATATCTACACAAACTCTGTCAAACTAGTATTACTTCAACTGTATAACAGCAATACTTACATTCTGTCCCTATGTCTGGAACATTCTCCCTAGTTTGTTGGGCTGTCTCCACAGTGTTTGTTGTAAGAGGTATTTCCAACTACCCTTTGTGATGTTGTTTGTCACACACTTCCATAAAGTCCCCCTCACAGGCAAGGAAAAGGAGCAATACACCACATGAAGTACTCAGTTATATAAGTGTGTTTCCATGCTATTGGGTATGGGAATGATACCACAGCTGTTCTACATGCAGTTAGCAAGTGGGGGACTCCAATTATTGCACAGGCCATCAGTTGCTCATGAGCATTGCCTACTAAAGGCAAGCTGCTGCCTTTACAAAACAGATGTATATCCTACATCTGTTTCAGAGACACACGCACACACAAACAAATAGACAGACAGACACACACACACACACACACACACACACACACACACACACACACACACACACACACACACACACACACACACGCACACACACGCACACACACGCACACACACACACACATGCACACACACACACACACACACACACATGCACACACACACACACACACACACTGAAACTGATGGATTATACCAACTGAACAGAAATAAACACAGGTATGTCAAATAATTAAGCATGTAATAGAATGTAGTAGGGGGTATGTAAATGTGGAAAATATGAAGTTCAAGCAATATTATGTCTCAACAACACACGCTGTACTGATACATTGCTGAGCAGAACCTATGGCCATACTATTTGTGTCTGTCTGCATAGAACACAGCTCAGGGCCCTGAGTTACCCCAGGAAAGGATGGCTCACATATGACCACTACTGGAGTGTGTGTTGCATAATACTGACTGTGACACTGCTAGGACAGCTGCTGGGATGTTGCAGATATCCATATGTTAATTGTCAATACAAATATGATATACATGTTTGTCTCAGACATGTAATGGACCTATACAGGGTATTTGCATACTGAAATAATGTTGCAGCTGTGGGTGTTAAACTGCACGTGATATACTGACCTCATACCATTCTACTGTCCAATGTTATGCACACTGATCATATGTGTGCCTCATATTTGTAGTTATGTCATCAAGAGTTGTGTTATGTCTGGCAAATAATTGTAAACCTGTGAACACTGACATTACAACATCACCTTCTCCTTCTTTTGGCTGTAACCATTAATGGTCGTCACAGCAGATCATAAGTCTCCATGTCTTCCAGTCCTCTGCATCTTGTTCTGTCACACCAACCACCTGCATGTCTGCTATCACCACATACATACACCTTATCTCAGGCCTTCCTCTTTTCCTCTTACCTGGCAGCCTCATCCATTCCCAAATATATTCAGCATACCTACTCATCACACATCCAAACCAACAGAATCCTACCACTCTCTGGCTTTGACCCCAAGCTGTTCAACCTGGGCAGATGCCCTAACATACATATTACTAATCCTGTCCACCCTCGTCACATCCATTAACTCTGCTAAGTCCAGCTCTGACTCATGCCTCTTTTTGCAATGCCAATGTCTCCAACCCATATAACATAGCTGGTCTCACTACCCTCTTGTACACCTGCCCTATCACTCTTAATGGTACTTGTCTGCCTCAAATCACTCTTGACACTCTTCTCCACCACCCACATCCTGCCTGTACTCTCGTCTTCACCTCTCCCCCAAACTCGCCATTATTCTGAACTGTTCCCATATATTTACACCTATCCACCTTTGCAAACTATACTTCCGGCATCCTCAGCATTCCTCTATCCTCCCTCCCACTCACACACATATATTCTGTCTTAGTCCTGCTGACCAGCATTCCTCACCTCTCTAGACCATACCTCCACCTCTCCAGGGTCTCTTCAACCTATTCCCTACTCTCACTACAGACCACAATGTCATCTCCAAACAGCACAGTCCATGGGGACTCCTGTTTGATCATGTCTGTTGACCTATCTATCACCACTGCAAATAAGGAAGGGCTCAAAGCTGATCCCTGATGTACTCCCACCTCCACCTTAAACGCACTTGTCACTTCCAATTCAGAACTCACCGCTGTCACACTAGTCTTGTACATATCCTGCAGCATTCTTATGGATTCCTCTGCCACTCTTGATCACCTCATACAATACCACAACTCCTCTATAGGCATCCTGTCATATGCTGTCTCTAAGTCCAAAAAGACACAATACAGCTACTTCTGACCTTCTCTGTATGCCCCCATCAACACTCGCAGAACAAACATCGCATCTGTACTGTTTTTTCCTGGCATGAAACCATACTGCTGATCAGTAATCCTCACCTCCCTTCTTAACCTAGCTTCCACCACCCTTTACCATTACCTCGTGCTGTGACTGATCAATGTTATCCCTCTGTAGTTACTACAGCTCTGCACACCATCCATATTCTCATAATAAGTACCCAAACACATTTTATCCCCTCCTCATGCAACCTCTCACTTTCCAAGGTTACAGTAAACAATCCAGTTAAAAAGACCACTGCCATTTGTCCTAAACACCTCCATGTTTCCACAGGTATGTCATCTGGACCAATAGCTTTTCAATTCTTAAACCTCTTCATAGCTATCCTTACTTCCCCCTTGATAATCTGTTTCACGTCCTGATTCACCATACCCACATCATCCAACCTTCTCTCTCTCTCATTCTCTTCATTCAACAGCCCATCAAAGTAATGTTTCCGCCTGCCTGACACACTCTCCTACAATTAGTGAGTGAGTACACTTCCACCATTATCCTTTATCAGCCTTATTTGCTGCACATCCTTCCTAGCTATGTGTTTTTGTCTAGCCAATTGGTACAGGTCCTATTCTCCATCCTTGGTGTCCAACCTTACATACAACCCTTCAGATGCCCCATCCTCAGCCTTTGCCACCACTCACTTTGCCATGCACCCCATCTCCCTATACACCTGTCTACTTTCTTCATCTGTCTGACAATCCCACTTCTCCTTGTCCAACCTCTTTCTCTGTATACTCCCCTGTACTTCTTCATGCCACCACCAGGTCTCCTTGTCCTTCTTCCTCTGTGCAGATGTCACAGCAAGTTCCGTTCTACTCTTCTCCCTTACTAGCTTGGATATAGCTACCCAGATATTTGCTAAGTCTTCACTGCCACCCACTGCCTGTCTTAGCTCTTCCCTGGACTCACCCTCACAATCACCCTTTCTCAGTATCCATCATTAGATCCATGGTGCTGCCTCACACTCCTCCCCCTCTTTTTGATCACCAATGTCATCCCACAGACCAACATCACATGCTGCCTAACTACACTTTCCCCTGTCACCACTTTACAGTTACCAATCCCCTTCAAACAGGCCCACCTGCATAGGAGATAATCCATCTGTGTGCATCTTCCTCCACTCTAGTATGTCACCCTATGCCCCTCGGTCTTGTAAAACTATGTATTCACCACAGCCATGTCCAACCTCTGCTGTAAACTCCACCACCATCTCACCTTCTGCATTCCTTTGCTTAACACCATACCTACCCATCACTTCTGCATCCCCTCTCTCCCATTCACCAACATGCCAATTAAAATCTGCTCCAATCACCACTCTCTCACCCTTAGGTACACTCATCACCACTTCATCCAACCACACCCAGTACATCTGTCTCATCCATCACACATGCAATTAGTGGAGCATATACAACTGTCATCATTACACCATCAATTCCCAGCCTCCTAAACATCACTCTACACGACACTCTTATCACCTCCACAAACACTCTTGGCATAATGTTAATACAGGTTAACCCCTAAACCAGTTCTCCCATACACACCATGATAGAACTATTTGTACCTGACTCCGATACACACAGATGTACATCCCTTCCATCTGGTCTCTGGCACACACAATATATCCACCTTTTCTTTGTCTAGCATATCAGCTATCTCTGTCCCCATACCAGTCATACTCACAACATTAACAGTTCCTACCCTCACTACCACACCCCTAGCCTTTCTCCTCTCTGCCTGTCATATGAGCGTCAGACATTGTCCAGGGTATGTCTGTGATTGCAAAGGCTACTGCATTATCAAATGACATACATGTGTTACAGCAATCTGAAGAAAGTGTCACTAATTGTGGCCCATAGCCCACCATGTATGTGCAGTGTCCTCGAGATATCCTGCTCTAACAGGATGACATGACTGACTGAGCAGCAAGATTGTAATTACAGTGTGCCATACCGACATAGAACAGAAATGTATAGCAGGTATCACCTGTGCATATGTATAAATGGGAAGGTGTACCTGGCTGCCTCATAACAACTGATATGGGATGCAAAATGTCAGGTAAATAAGCTGTACATGTTGTACATGTGTGTAACCTTAGATTCTGTGCATCCAACAGAGTTACACTTCTACAACTACTGGTTGTGACATTGCCCTGACACAGACATGGGTAATATAGTAATCACCACTCACATAGCTGTATGGCCTCAGCAATGCCTTACTTGTAAAATCTGTCTCCACCAAAGTAAAGCAAACCCTTTTGCTGGACAGAAGTAATTCACAAAGCACATAATGTGATGCTATATTGGCTGTACAGGGCAAAGTAGGAGCAGACACCAACTGGGCAGCATGTCAACCTTTGTCTGAATGAGCATAATAGGTCACAGGTGGATTACTGTAAGGCTAACTATGAGTACAAATTGGACAAATCCACTAAGGGCAATCACAAGGCCATCTTCACATATGTCTGCAGTCTCAGAGGCAACAACACAACCCACCCTGTAATGGTGGTCAATCACAGCACATACACACATACCATAGCTTAGCCAACCTGCTGCAGACAGGTTTAGGGCAAACATCACCCCCCCCCCGGCTCACCATCAGTATAGGTGGATATGCACAGCACACACATCCCTCCCCTCATCATCATGGATCAGGTGCAAACTGCCTAATCAAAGTTAAAAAAGGCAAGTCCCCTTCAGACCTGATAACATTTCTGTCTGCATCCTACATGAACCCAGGCATATGCTTCTAGCTCTATTACACACTGTATGCAAGCAAAGCCTGAGCACCATTGATATCCCATCTGCAAAGAATACGGCCACTGTCATCCCTCTACCCAAATGTGAATGATGAATGGTGGTTTATGCAATGTACTGGCCCTCATTGGGGGGAACATGACACATCAGGACCAGTACAATGCATGTTCATACAGTGCTGCCAGGTACAGGGGTATGATGTGTTTGTAAGTGGTGGCCAGTGACAGTCCATATTCATGTGCTGGCTCTGTAAAGATCTCTGGGCAATGTCGGAGGTCCTGTGATGTATTTCCCTCTTTATATATTCCAGGTGCCATGCAGCAGCAACCACCTTACACAGATGTGGAGACAGCAGCAATCACAGAAGCTGTAATCTTAAATTATGCCATCCTTTCTGGCCATAGCCAGCAGAATATGCAGGAGTGGACTGCCCTGTGGGATGAGATCATTCACAGAGTGAACATCTTGGACCACCACGGATGCACATACAATCAGGTCAGGCATAGAGTGACTGACCTGATACATTGTGTCTGGCAAAGGGCTGCTGCTGTAGTGAAGGATTGTAATGCTACCGTTGGGGGGGGCAGCCACACAGACCCCACTTATGGTGACAGAGGAGCTCTTTGCCAACCTTGGAGTAGCCCCCACACAAACTCAAATACAGGAAACAACAGTCGTGGAGGTGGGCGGCACCCAAGCAACAGGCAAGGAGCATCCAGGTAAGGCCAAAGTGCACATCAATGTAATGACGTAGCATTTAAACTGTCTTATATAGAATGCATTTGTCAGTGCAAAATGAATTAGTGGGTGGAGTGTAGTAATGCACACAAGTGCACATCTATGCTGAAGGACAGCAAACTGTGTAATATCATAGTGTGTACTATACCTGTGCAGAAACATAGCATTCATCTTGTAAAAATGCCTAATGTGAATCTGCTGACAATGCCTCTCCCTCACAACTACATAGGTCCCAATGGTCTGCACATGGGACAGCAGCCTGAACCCAGTAAGTATGGGGTTTCCCTGTTGTGGCTCACCAGTACCTCAGGCATGCTAAAGTTAATGCATGTGACCATGCACACAACTGTTACACTCAGCCATTTGGCAATATCTGCATGTTCACGTGTGGTGGTGTTTACTGCATTGCATCATGGTGGTCATGACAGGGGTCTATTTTCAGGAGATATCACATATCTGTAGCATACCTCACAACCTGTCATTGTGGGACATCTGGACAAAGACTGACAAAATGGGGGGACATCGGCCCAAAACTAGGGTCATATTGTATAAATTAGTTCTATACAGTGCAAATAAATGGCGTACACACCTGTTAGAATGCCAGATTATTTGTGATATACAAAAATAAGAGCACAACAGACAAGTTCAAAATACTGCCAACCTTTCATGTGCCCTATAACCTGTAAAATTCAATTGTAAAGCAAACAAATCTGTTAGGGGAACAATAATGACACATAATAGTACAACAACCTAGACGCATATGTGTGCACAGGCTGAAGTGACTACTGTGTTGAGGCAGCTTTCAATATAGCTACAGCAGTACATCTTATTGGGTACACACCTGACATCAATTACAGAGACTCTTTGATTAACAGCAAAAAATGGTCAGCTGTCCTACCAGGATTATCCTAACATATACCAAGTTGCCTGCTACAGCAAGAGCCATGGTTCACATAGAGCTGAAGAAGCTGCTAAGGGACCACAAGTTTGAGATGTATCAGCCTGGGGAAGGGTACCAAAACATTTCCACAGTATTGCACATACCATGGAACACAGTGCAGACAGTCATCAAAAGGTAGTGAAAATATGGGGCTACAGTGACATGGCGAAGGAGCGGACATCCCACCAAAGTCTATGAAAATACAAGACCAAAACTGGCCATAGAGGCTGCCAGGAGCCCTAGAGCAACAGTGAAGGAGTAGCAGGAATCTCTGGCAAGTACTGGGTGTGTACTACATGTTGCAGCAATCTTCCATGCTCTCCATATGTCCTGCCTATAGGGTAGGGTTGGAAGATGGCAGAAGTTCCTCACACCAAACAATATCCAGGCCTGGTGAAACTCTGATAACAATACATCAGATCTCCAAAAATCAAATGGGAAAATATGTTATGGTAATATAGGACCACAGTTGAACTCTTTGGCCACAATTTTGACAGGTGTGTTTGGCACAATAACACCACTGCACATCACCACAACAACACCCCCCCTACGGTGAACTATGATGATGGCAGTGTCTTGCTTTAGGGTTGCCGTTCACAAGCTGGAACTGTGGCTGTAGCCAAGTTAGAGGGGATTATGAACAGTTCCAAACACTGGTCCCTTGTGGCTCCAGTCCTTCTGGTGTCTGCCACACAGTTGCGGATGGTGAGGAATTCCACCTTTCCACACAACAATGGCCCAAACCATAAATCCAAATCAACAAAAGGATGGCTTCAGCAGAACACATGCAACATTCTGCAATGGCCTAGTCAAAGCCCACATTTACATCTAATAGGATATATGCAGGGTGACCTAAAGAGGGCATTGCACAGGGGATGCCCTTGCAATCTGATGTAGTTGGAGGTGTTTTGCAAGGAAGAGTGTGCAAACATTGGCAAGTCAAGACGTGCCATGCTGAGAGACACCTTCCCAAGAGGAATGCATGCTGTGATTAAATCAAAAGATGCTTTAACAGAGTATTACTTTAAGGGCATGCACACTCATGCAACCAGCCTATTGCACATATTTCATTTACCATATGTTGCCTATAACTGATGTGTATGTTCTTCAGTTGGATTGTACAGGTTATATGTCAAATGAAATGAAGGCAATGTTATGACCTGATTCCTGAGGTCTCATATGATATACCTCAAAAACCCGGCATGTTAACAGCTGTCTGTACACTTACTATATCCACTGTCAGCTTGGGAAGTTATCTGAGTAACTGGCTTGGTTTTAACATACATGTACTGCAGGTTATGCAGTCTGCACCTCAAATTAGGACGTTAATTAGTGGCACCAATCCACAGGTCAACCCAGTAATGTATCAGACAAACACAGGAGTTAAGAGGAACAGACCAAACATATGAGCCACACATGCAGACATTCAGCAAAACCCTGTACATCTGGGAGGTATGTTCTGTAGGAGTTGCCACAGTGCAATACAAGTGAACAGCAATAATTTACATGGGTACAGTGTATACTAGGTGAAGGGCCATCATCTACTAACACCACTCACATATCCCAGAGGTGTATATTAGTAGTAACGGTAATTGGAAAGGGCTGCACTGCATGACGCTGGGGGTCTGTTGTGAATGCCCCAGTCGGCTAATGTGACATATGTGTAATGCCTTTGAGGCACCACATGTGTGTGTGTGTGTGTGTGTGTGTGTGTGTGTGTGTGTGTGTGTGTGTGTGTGTGTGTGTGTGTGTGTGTGTGTGCATGCACCAGCAAACCTTATAGTGCCAGTAGTAATTTATATATGCTGTTTTTTTCCTCACAGGTGGACATGGTGGCTGTGGTCCCTCCCACTCTGATACTGAACTCAGTGTCTCTGCAGACTCTGGCCATGATGATGATACTCATATTGAAGCACAGGTGGGGTTGTCAGGGACTGAATCTGTGCCATCGGTTGGCATCCCACTATTGCCAACCCCATCCACAGTCACAATGCCCACACATACCCTGTCAACAGTGGCCACAGATAATGGACAGTTGGCGGGTGGTGGCATGGAACAGGCTATTGTGGTGAATATGGCAAGTTAGGGTGCAGGCACTAGCCATAGCCAGAGTGCTGGCAAGGTCCCACACAGGAAGATGGGCAGGGGTGTTCAAAAGATTATTGCAGCCCATCATGCCCCTGTTGCAAGTGCCACAGCAGCAGTCACCAGACACATGTTTCAGGCTGTCATGGGGGCACAGGTATGTAATAAACATAATACTAGACATATACACAGGGTCGTGGATGATTACATCCCTGGTGTCCATGGCAACATTCATGAACTCGCTGCAGCCATCCGTGAGCATACTGAGGTCATGGATAGATGGTGGGAGGGGCCTTGGCACTCCTCAACAGTGGAATATCTGTGTTTGAGTATTTGATGGACGATAGCCATCTGCCACATGGATGCAGGGCAGCATCACAATCAGCTAAGGGTCTATGTGGCCGTGCACCATCATGTTCCCATACTGGCAGTACAACCAGCACTACTGAAGGGAGTGTGCTGTCCATGCCATGATGTAGCAGGCCATGGGCATGTGATCCTGGCTGGTCTCAAAAGGGACCCGGATCCAGCAGACAGCAGTCATCATCAGGGAGTAGTACTGCATCTGCCCTCAGCCCTGGTGGTGTAGGCCCAGTTCTCGTGTCTATGGCCAGAGATGGTGAACTGTACACCCTGCCATGTACGATCCACAGCTGTCCAAAATACTCCTGTGTAGAGCACCCACATGGCGTGACTGTGTGCATACAAGCACACACACACATCATGATCACACACACACACACACACACAAACATACACACCCCACCCCTGCACAGCCCATTAATGAAAACCCCCAAACACACACACATGATCTCAACCCTATGGCCCAGCCTAGGCTTCTGGCAAACCCACACAACACTCTGTGCATATGATACCTGTAGTAGAGTGTAGCTATTTAATGGTGTGTAAGGTGCTGTCATCTGACATTTGTAATGGGTACACATCAGAGTGTGTGTGTGTACCTTTTCATCCATGATGCCCTATTGGTGTTAGTAACACTAAGCGAATGTGTTCTCACATGCTGTATTCTGCTTGTGTTCCAGGTGTCTGTGTGTCAGCAGGTTGTGGCCCTGCAGACATCACCAATGAGGGGTATGGCAGTGATGTAACACATCAGCCATGTCATTGCCGAGGTACAGCTGTATCTGCACACATTTCCCAGGTCTGTGTAACAGTTCTTGCATGTGCCTCGCAGCTTATAGAGCTGACGGGTTGTATCAAAGTGTATGGTGGTTGACATCAGTTCTAGTAGAGTGGACAATGGTAAATGGGGTAGGTGGAACACACCTCAGATTGCTAACGCCCTCAACCCCAGAGAATGTTGTGTCAACCAAACACACAGAAAATACTCTTCACACACATACACACACACACACACACACACACACACACACACACATTTGCCAGGACTCGTATTAGAACCCCTAGTTATGTAGTTATTGGTATTATAGTGTTATGCAGTTACCACACACACCACAGTGCTTATAGGTCGGGGAGTGTCCCAAGGTATCTATATAGTGAATAACATCTACAGCACATGTAAGGTATGGCAATGGTAGTTGTACTGGGTGAGACGGACCACCGACTACTTTCACCCACATGTTTACACACTCACAAACACTTTTATACATACTAATGCACACACACACACATTTGACAATACTGAGATCAATAGGTTCAAAGATTCATAGGTGTGTATGCAGCAAATGGCCATGGATGCTTTACAAGGCTAGCCCATGGGAATACACTGGTATCATGCCACCTGACGATACTCCCCAGTGTGTCTACTGAGTATGGTCACTAGACTGATCCCTGGGGTGGGTATATGGTCACTAGACTGATTCCTGGGGTGGGTATTCTATTCCCCATCCACACCTCCTGATTTCTGTTGAGGAGGGCCAGTGATGTGCTCTGCTTGACATGTATGTGATGTCTATTCCATAGGGTGGCCAGTCTCTGGGTTGTGAATCTGTCCCTCTAGCATGTCCTTTTGATTGTGAGGATGGGGTTGAGGTCTCTGGGGCATGTTGTGTGGACAGATTGGTTTCTTCAGATGTAGCATTCCTGACAGGGTTGGGTCAGACATGACTGTGTATGTCAGGCAGAGATCACACCTAAGTAGCTAATATGAGACAGATATTCATTGGAGTTGTTGGAGTCTGTCCATATGGGGGAAGTGTGTAGTACCTAAGATCCTCTTTGTGAGGTACACTTGCAACCTCTCCTGTTGTTGCTGATGTTCAGTGGGGTACATGGTAAATGGGCCATAGTACACATTGATTGGCCTACTGAGGGGAGAGTACAGGGAAACACTGTCCTTTTACTTCCCGGATTCAACACCCTTAGTCAGGAGAAGTGACACATGGAAGGACTTTCGGAAGAGAGTGGCACTGTGGTGGTCAACCAATAGCTCACTGTCAACCGGTGTTCCCAGTTCCCTTATACCAACATCACTCTTCAGTGGACTACCATCCATGTATTATTTTATGGGAACCATGTCATACCCAAAGGGGATGGCAGCACATCATCTGACATTAAACTTATGTCCAGGGTTCTGACAACAGTCATAGGTCTCAGAGAGGCCTTTGTGAAGGATGTCAACCTCACATGGGGGGGTAATAATACCACCCACCTTGTAGTCAATTGTCAGCCAGTGCACCTTTATATTGGATTGCTCCTCAGAGGTGTGGACCCCAAACGTGAGGGGACCCAGGTCCACAACCTGTGGGACTCCACTCGTGACTGTTCAGCAGTCTGACATGGAGTCTGCTGCTTTCACACTGTGGGTTCTATCTGTGAGCCAGTTTGCAGGCCACCTACTGATGTAGGGATTGCTGCCTACCTGAGTGTGTTTGTGTATGATTCCTGAGTGAGGAGTGATATCCAAGGATTAGATGGGCTGCCTATCTTGTTATCTATTCCATACTGTCACATAGTTATTGAACATGGCACAATGCTTATAGGCCTGCAGAATGTCTACAGGTCCCTCTACAGTGGATGAAACTGTGGGCCTTGTAATGTGGACACTGGGACATGTACTGGGAGGGCAACAGCAGAAAGTAGCAAAAAACACCTCCCCAATGGATATGGTTCACACACACACACACTTGCCAGGACTGAGATTAGAACCCCTACCTATCTATTTATTGCTACTACAGTGTTAACACATTTATCGCACATGCCACAGAGGTTATAGGGTGAAGGTTGTCCAAAGGTACTTCTAAGGTGAGGAACATCGCCAGATCTTGTAAATTATGGCAATGGGTGATGTACTGGGGAGAGAGGCCACAAAATATTTTAAACTACACATATATACACTTACACACATTTGCCAGAACTGGGATTAGAACTCCTACCTAACTAGTTGTTTGTACCATAGTGTTACACAGTTACCACAGAGCTTATAGGGCTGAGGCCTGGTAAAAGGGACTTCTAAAGTGCTGTTATCTACAGGACTGCTAACGTAGGGCAATGGGGAATGTACTGGGTTTGAATGGACCCAAAATCTTTAACTTATAAACAGACACACGCAGACACACATACACACACACACACACACACACACACACACACACACACACACACACGCACACACACGCACACACACGCACACACACACACATACACACACACACACACTTTTACATTTGCAATGGACTGAGATTAGAATTCCTACCAAACTAGTTATTTGTACTATAGTATTTTGCAGTTATTGCATGCACCACAGAGCTTATAGGCCTGGAGCCTGATGAAAGGGACTTCTAAGGTGACTGTTATCTGCAGGACTGCTATGACTGTTATCTACAGGACTGCTAAAGTAGGGCAATGGGGAGTGTACTGGGTTTTAATGGACCCAAAAGCTTTAGCTTATAAACACACACACAAACAATTTTACATTTGCCAGGACAGAGATTAGAGTTCCTACCTAACTAGTTATTTGTACTATAGTGTTATGCAGTTATTCTACATGGCACAGAGCTTATAGGACTGAGGCCTGATGAAAGGGACTTCTAAGGTGACTAATATCTGCATGACTGCTAAAGAAGGGCAATGGGAAGTGTACTGGGTTTGAATGGACCCACAATCTTTAACTTATAAACAGACAGATACCCTCTTTTACATTTGCTAGGACTGAGATTAGAACTCCTACCTAGCTAGTTATTTGTACTATAGTGTTGTACAGTTATCGCATGCACCACCGAGTTTATAGGGAGGCCTGACAAAAGGGACTTCTAAGGTGACTGATATCTATAGGACTGCTAAAGTAGGGCAATGGGAAGTGTACTGGGTTCGAATGGACCCACAATCTCCAACTTGTAAACACACATGTATGCTTTTACATTTGCCAGGACAGAGATGAGAACTCCTACCTAATTATTTGTACTATAGAGTAACACAGTTATCACATGAGCTACAGAACTTATAAGGCTGAGGCCTGATGAAAGGGACTTCTAAGGTAACTGATATCTGCAGGACTGCTAAACTAGGGCAATGGGAAGTGTACTGGGTTTGAACTGACCCAAAATCTTTAAGTTATAAACACACACACATGGACACACTTTTACATTTGCCAAGACAGATTAGAATGCCTATCTAACTAGTTATTTAGACTATAGTGTTTTACACTTATCACATGCACCACAGAGCTTATAGGGAGGCCTGACAAAAGGGACTTCTAAGGTGACTGTTATCTGCAGGACTGCTAAAGTAGGGCAATGGGAAGTGCACTGTGTGGGAAAGGTCTGTTAATTCCTAGATCCTACTGACAATTCTCTAAGTGTATGAACATGCCCAGTGTGACCTTCTATATTAAATGTGGGACTCCGTTCCATGGATTGTTGTACTCCAGTTTGGTTTGTTTTGTGATACAGCCATATCTCTCAATCTATTGGTGTGATAGCCTACCAAAATGGGGAGACATTGGACCACACAGTGATTGTGACTATTTCTCTCAGTAATGTATGGGTTGCTAGGGTTACAGGGTTTGTTTTAACAGACATCTGACATATATGACATTTGACACTGTCATGTATTGTTTCGGTACCTTGTGACATACCTCCTCAGATCATCACAGTGATTTACCAGAGGAATACAGGATGAATGATGCACACACCAATATTATGGGCCAAATGCTACACATTCTTGCACAATCCAGCCTGTTGAGAAGTGTGCCTACAACCAGTTGACTGCTGGAGTTGTGGAAATGGTCCAGAACCTTGGTGATATATTACAATAGTGGAATCTCTGTGCAATTTTGTTCTGGCATGGTCTGATTTCCAGTCCACGGTCTGGTAATATAAGTCAGGCAGGATGAGGGTGACAGGCAGACTCCAGATAGATTTGCAGGTGATAAGATATGTGGGGGGGGGGTGTCCTGGGTCAGATATGTTGGCCTATAGCTACCAGTTCTTTGCATAAGGGTCTTCGCAAAGGTTGACTGCACTTGGAGGGTCTTGTGTGTGTCAGACTGTTTGACCAGCTTGGAGGTGTGCGTGTATCACATATACATATGGACCACCTCAATTTGCCTGGCTGGCAACATTTTGGGGTCAGGATGTTGCATAGGATGAGTGATCAGGGAAGGGTGTGTTACTCCCCATGGCTGTGAGCCAAGGTTCTGTGGGTGCAGACATGTCACCATCTTCCAGAGTTAGGACTGCCTGCAATGAGTGCATTCCCATGTTTAGACTCCTAGCCCTGCCTGTTGACTGTACAGAGTATCACAGAATGTCCAGATTCATGACTCATATATCTGGCTGATTACCCAAACAAGTGTTTTTTTCAAGGTAAAGTGTTTTGCAAGTCACTCAGGGTTGGAGTCAGATATTACTGACAGTGACATTGCAGTTTCAGACTTCATACCCTTGAAACATTCCATGCTAATACAATTATTCCATCAACTTTCTAACATTATTAGAGCAGAACTTCAAAGGTGTCCCTGTCTTTGGACCTTTATCACCCCATTATTCATGGCTTTGTCCAGATTTCTGGCTCTCTGAGGCTGGCAGGTTTGCTCCGAGCAGTTACCAGCATGGCCTTTCTTTGCATTTTGTAGACTGTGTTATTTTGGGGTTATAGACCCCATGACACTCCATAATAGGGCACTGTGGGTGAGGTATGGGCATTCGCCAGAGGCCTGTAGGCCCAGTGTGACAGATGCAGGCCATCAGTACCAAGGCAGTGCATTCTGATGATCATATGTTTCCAGGCTGCCGACAGTGGACACCCCTGGGATGGCACCATTAAGTTGACTGGGTGTTACTGACAATTGCTTTCTTTTCATGTTGAGCCATCACTCTGGGTGACAGCTGGATGCTGCTTAAGGCAAGAGACATGTTACTTCATCTCTATGGGACTATGGGTGGGGGGTGACACTTCTGTACACAATACACATTTGCAGAGACTGTGGTGATATTTGCTTAACATTTTGGTCCTATTTAGCATAGTGGTGTGCCCTATCTTTGAGACTACAGGCGTAACAGTATCTACCACAGGCCAGATTGTACTGGCATAAACATTTTTAGCTTCAGGCTTCTTACCTTTCAGAGCCATACTGGCACTGCCTGACCTGCTGTGATATCACTGTGTAAGTCTGTTTGTGGGAATTTCATGGATGTCGCCATGTGGGGGCCTTTGCCAGACATTTCTGTATGGTTTTCTAAAGCTGATCTGCTGGGTGAGGCTGGGGGTGAGTATGGGACCCCCATTTTGACATCCATGCATGTGACCTATGACCCCCCCCCCCAGTTATTTGGCTCACCACATATATTGCAGTGGTATTTGTCAACTAGGGTGGTACTGCATTTTGTGGGTAAGCCAGTACTAGGCATACACTTCTTGCTGTTCCACAGAGCTGTCAGTTGTCTGCTGCTATCCCAGTAAGCCACCCCATTCACTTGCATGCTTGCATCAATACCACAGATTTGCTATCATAACATTCTACTCCATTAATTTATTGTTATGAAGACTGACTTACCTTGTGCCTGAGGCAGTTGTGAGGATGGTGCTTGAGGGCTGACTATGTTGGATGCACGCAGTACACTGGCTATCCATGGTAAGGCATAGGTGGTGTGATGTTTGGCATCCATTTTTCTGTGTTTGCGAGTCAAAGAGAGATATCAATCCCTCAGACCCTACAGTGTCAGTGTATGTGCTCTGCATTGCCTCTTTGCCAAGGACAGGGCATACTGGGCATGCCTCCATCTGCCTACATGGGCAGGCTCAGGATGTTCCTCCTCTGAGTTCCTCTGTGCCTGTGGAGACCTTGGCAATGGTGGGGGGCTGTGTGGCCTTTCCCCGTTTTGTTCCTGCTGCAGCTGTTTCTGCAGGATCATATTGTGTAACATGGCACATACTATGAACATGTGTGCATGTGTGGCTGGAGAGTACTGCAAGGCTCCACTGGATATGTCAAGGCAGCAGAGCCATGACTTGAGCATCCCAAACACATGCTCTATAATGATCCTGGTTTGTGCATGTGGCTCATTATGGCATTCTTGTGTGAGTGTGAGTGTGTGTGCATTTCTGATGGGTGTTATCGGCTACAGCTCCCAATGTGTAGTCAGTATCAACCACCAAATGACCATATGGGATGTCCCCACTGGCAAATGCCTGGTACAGCTGTGATGAATGCCAGATGTTGGAGTTGTGATAGCTTTCTGGGCTGCCAGGACACACATTCATAATAATGCCCTGGGCATCGCACATGACCTGGCAGTTGATGGAGTGGAACCCCTTGCGATTTAGGTAGACCCTACCCTGATCACTGAGTGGTGCTTTGATGTGGATGTGCGTGCAGTCGATGGCACCCAGTACCTCCCTGTATTCTGCTAAATGGTGGAAGAGACGCATATTGCTGGTCCTCTCCTCACGGGTGCCAGGGAAGTAAATGTGCTCAGCGGCAGGTGGTCACATGGCATCCAGGAACTGGTAGAGTATCCTGGATGCAGATGCCTGTGAGACCCCCATGATATCCCCAGTTGGTCTTTGGAAAGTACCTGTAGCTAGTATTCTTAAGGCTACACATACCTTGGTATCCACTGGGAGGGGTTCCCCTCTGTTGGTTCTGGGTCTGAGACAAGGCTGTCACAGCTCAGCGAATTGCTGAAGTATGTCCCTGTCCACCCTGTAGCACTCTACTATCTCCAGATCATGTAGCCCCTGGTAGGTTACCCTGGGTCTGAACACTCTTCTCCTCCTCCTCGGTCTGAGTCGGTTGTCAGCATTATCCTCCTTAACACCCTTGGCCTCTTGCACATACTGATAGATCAAAGTGACCCTAACATTTTTTGCAAGTTTTGTCAGTTAAAATTCCCCCATATGTGTACACCTATGGTGCAGAGTTTGTAGGAAAAACCAGACTGGAAGGTGTTTGCATAGTTTATAGTGGTGTGCTGCAGATGCTGCCTGTGTGATTGGTTGACTTTGAGACATTCCACCTGCCAGCTATTTTACTTGTACTTGAGTGGCTGTAGTTTGCCATTTCCCTTTTTTTTTCTTTTCCCCCTTCCAATCTCTGCCCATTTTAAGCCCATAGGTGAAGTACTCAAACCCACTGCCTAAATGTAAACAGTGCTGCTGTTTCTGTTTTTTTTTTTGTTTGTTTGTTTAAGTCCCAGTGCACAGCGCGCACACCCATTTAGCTAAGGTAAACACGTTTTAGCAGAAATGGCCCTTCCTGGATGCCAACACGCACTTGGTGGTATAAGACATTACAGCCTCAGACACACACCCTTGCTTAGCTGTGCTTAGCTAAGCACAAACCAGGGCAATGGAGCTCCAGTGTGCTTACAGCAAGCATGACATACTCCCTTTTCATGTTAGCTGCTTCTCTTGCCTACACTCTCCTGTTCTAGCACCTACATGGTTAGGTGCAGTGTGAGGACTTAGAATATTTTGTGATTCAGTAAATTTCCCCGCATTTGCATACCACACTGCCTTAGTCTATAGTTACTGCTCTGGCATGGAGCCTTTCCCCTTGACAACCAGTGTTCCATGGTAATGATTCTTCATGCCATTGACTATTATGGCAAAATGCAGATTTCCCCTAAAATTTAGTTTTTGCATTTTTTTTTCGGCACTGTCCCGTTTGCATGCCACTGCCCTATGCTTAAACAGCCAAGATTGACCAAAAAAAATACTTTGATTTTTTTATTAAATTAAACACTTTCCCATGCCAAAGGTCATATATTTGGCCATTGGCATGCCTAAAGTTTATAATACATGCTTTTATTTGAGCTGTCATGCCTCCGTTTTGCTATTTGCAGAAATGTGTTCGGTTAGTAACCAATCACATTTAGGCAACTAGCACTGTTCCTGTACGGATGCCTGCCTGCTTCCTGAATCACTAATTTACCTTATTTGCATGGTTTTCTCCAGAAAATGAGGTAATTAGCATTCTGCACGGTATTTCATGCAGGAACAGTGTCGGTAGGCTCATACACATCAGATCAGCTGTTTCCTGAATCGCTCGGTGGTCATATTCCGTGCAGGAGCAGCTACACTGTTCCTGCACGGAAAAAAAAGTTTAATGAATCCCAGGGATGGTGAACTTTCTTCAAATGTTACCTTTGTTTAAATCTGGTATTTGCTAAGCACTGCAAACAAAAACAACAAATAAAAGACACTTCCCATGTCCCACTTCTACGGATACAGATGACAAGATACGTAGCAGAGTAATAATGCCTGTTGGGGTGGAAAAGTTTTAATTAACCCGTACCTCTGAAACAATTGCATTTCTTTGCCTCGAGTAAATTAGGAATGGAGCAGAATCTTGAAAGAAGTAACTTGTCAACCCATAGAGCAGCCATATAATGCGTCCTAACATATTACTCATTTGCTGCCGACAAAATATTTTGCTGGGGAGAAGGCAATTATAGTTTGTCATGCATAAACAAAAAAGCAGCAAGTATGTTGTTATATCTCAGGATTCATTTGTGATGTCATGCTCTTCCACAAACCAGCACAAAACTTCCATATAACACTGAAGTTGTTGCCTGTGGTGTAGCTTTTATACGTTGTTGCGTGCATCATTATCATGATACATAGTCTATTCTTTGCTGTCTTCCAACAAATTTGCATAGTTCTCAGCAGGTATGTCATGTTTCAGAAAAAATATTTTAGGACACATGTTAAGAGGAAATTGGTAGTAATAGTATTATATGCCATAATCTTTGATGAACAGACAACCACAATATAATCCACTAGCTTTTCTGTTACATAGTTTTCTCTTATTTTTGCTCTCATCTCTCCTTCATCCTGCAAACATACCACCATGTTTCCATTTGGTCTGTATGTTTCTCCATTCTACTAACAAAAGAAAGAACACAATATCATACTTGGGTATTGCTGACAACTCAAGAGGTGAGGTATAAACCCTTATGTCACCTGGTGGATAGCCAGCTGGCGCACAGACAGAACCCAGGAAGTTAGAAGTGGGGAGTTCACCTCTATAAAGAGGTCGGTCACAAGTGGAGTCACTCAGGGACTGGTCCTGAGACTGTACCTTTTTGGAATTTACTTCTTGGAAATCAAGGCCAATGTCAATGGCTAAATTTTCAGATGATTGCAAATTAGTAGTAGTCATAGAATCCCCCACCAACACAAATGTTCTCCAGGAAGGTCTGACACAGACATATAAAAGGTGTCCAAGCCGTGGACTAAAACTAAATGCCAAGAAATACATAATAGTATCATTTGGGAAGTCATCCACCCCTTCTAACTATCATATTGACAACATACCCCTATGAGTTGATCTAGTAGTCAGAGACTTGGGGACACACATAGACAGTAATCTAGCCTTTGACCATCACGTGTCTACAGTAGTGAGGAAATTATTTTATATTGTATAACTTATAAACAAAGGCATAGCATCTAGGTTTGAGGAAGTCATTGCTCCACTGTACTCAGCATTAATCAGACCTGTCATTGAGTGCAATGTCCCCTCTCCTATGTACTGAACCAGACACATCCAACAATTGGAATGTCCACAGAGTTTCCTCACTAAAGTAATACAGGGAGTAAGTAACATGTCCTTTGCAGACCACCTCAAGGTCCTATCCTTGTATTCTGTCTCCTACAGGCTGTTGAGGGGAGATCTATGCCTGGCATACAAGACAATGTTACACCCCACCATGATGGACCTACTGCATATCTACAAAACAAACAGCACAAAAATTACTCATTCTAAAGACTTAAACCTTGCCTGTGGTAAAAATAGGACCTGCTTGAGAGACAAGTATGTATTCCAGAGACTACCCCTTCTCTGGGGATAGGTTCCCCATCCATGTGAAGCAGAGTTCCTCCCTAACCCATTTCAATTGTAAATTGGACAATGGGATGGGGAGCAAAAAATTCATCCCTGGCTTGATACCTTTGTCTCTAATAGACACAGGCAACATCTCCCAAACCCTTACTTACATTTATCAAGGGAACCAGAATTTGTTACAGCTTTGGGATGCATTGTTAAGCTTAAAAATGCTCTTGTGATTATTAGCCTAGTACACACCAATGAACCTATGTAGTTATTGTATGTTAGCACTCAGTGCAATATCATTTTCAGTTCTTCACATAAAATAAATAACATTACCTTGTCCAGTCTTTGCCGGGCAGAATGGGCAAAGAGAATATTTCTGAAACTCAAGGACAGTCTACTCTTCTTTCATATTTTTAAAATAAGAATAGACTGTATGAAATAAAACTGATTACTATGATACTGCTAAGTTCATTCAATTTAAAGTTAGGATTAGGGAATAAAACACAGATGTTACTTGTTAGTAGTTCAAGCTCTGACATATTCAATAAGCAATTAGAAAGGTAGCATATATTATATTCCAAGTTGCTTCAGACATTATACAAGTCTGTTTTTTTTAATCATATAATATAGCTTTGGTAGAAAAAAATGTTATTTTTAAAAAGACAGCACTAGAATAAAACAGAGACCATACACTCTACTGAACGAACAGGTAGCGCATCTTCTACTACATGTAATGTTGCAAGACATGCAAGATGGAACACATGCATGCATGCATACAGTACATTCTGTGTGCAAAAGTCAAAAGAAAACTTCTGACAATGTGCAAGGCATTCATTTACTCAATGATTTATTTTCAATAATACACAGTATTACGATTAGGTTTCTGGTCATAACCAACCTATTATGTGTTTGAGACATGGATGTCTAGGACTTCACCTCAAGAGCACAGAAAAACACAACTCAAGAGGTGAATCTTGGCAACCATGTCAAGAATATATAGTAAGATTTGTTATCAGAGACCTGACCATAATCCTTTGTAATGCATGGTGCTTTACCTGCTCCATGTACTACCAAATACAAAAAAAAGTTTCTGAGAGCAAAATATTTTACAAACTTTGGAAGCTGTGAAACACCTAATTCTGCTAGGAAGCATGCAGCAGGCGGAAGAGAAGCATTCCTCTCAGAAACCAATGGTTTTAAAAGCTGTGAAACACTTTGCTCTATCAGCGTTTTTGCTTAAAACTGTGTCAAAGTGAAGTATCTTAACAGCTTTTAAAGCTGTTTCATCTTCTGCCTCTGTTCTGTGCTGACCAGCAATGGCCACTTTAATCTCGAGCACCAGTTCTGACATCAGAAAATTGTAGGACAAGCGTCCCTCCCTATTTTCACAGCATAATTGCAGATCTCAATTCTTTACAAGGATTTATTTATCATTTTCACTGCAAATGTGATATTGTAAACAGTCTAAAAAATCAGTATAAATCTTGCCGCTAAGGTGCCATTTGAGACCTTGATGCCTATGAACTGTATATGTTCTCTGTTAATTTAATGCTTTTTAAGGAAATCATTTTAGTGAAAACTAGTTCCATCTTGGTTGTGACAAGCAAGCTGGGGTTGCCTTTCTGTATGTTGTTTACAGTGTTTTATTTATTTACTTTTCTATGCATGCTATGATGTGCAACAGTGTGAACCATACTCAAAAAGATTTATATTAGTAAAAGTATTTATATCCAGCTTGATATCATAATTTATGAAGTACCAAGGAATGTTCACTACCATTCCTTTTTTGGCAAGAAATTTCTCTTCACAGTTACTGTCTATCAATGTCTCTCAGGACAGAGGCATGCAGATGAATCACAAAATGGAAAAGATCAATGCATCCTTTCCTTAGCTGTATACGATTTTGTATTTATTCAATGCTCTCTTATTTATAAAATATGCAATTTAAGGACAAAGCACTAACATTTAGAGTCATTACACCATACCATTCCATTTTCACTCTTTACAAAATACATTTAAATGCAAGTTGCTTTACATTATCATCTTTTAAGCAAATAGTTCAAAAATTATATATATATATATATATATGACTTTCAGCATTATTCCTGGATGTAAAGTGAACGCCCTGACAGTTATAGATAAGCAGATTCATTTTCTAGGTAGAAAACTATCTTCTCTCCATGACTGCTATTGCCTTAAAAAAATGCTAAAAGGTGCAAGAAAAGCCTGCCCTTATGTATTATATCCTGGAACTGAAATCTTAGAACAAAAGGTGCAATTGGTTCTCATGGAGACAGGTTAAACTCATGGTGTGCTGCTAAGTATGAACTCCAGGGCACTGAAAATAGCTATGGAATGGATTCATTTAACCATGACATGTAGGGCTTTATGTAAATAAAGCATGTTATTTTAAGGGGAAGTTGAATATCCAGAGTCTTTTTATCCACAGAAAACCAAGTCAAACAGAAATCACTCCACAAACTAGAAAAAACAAAAATGAGCCACGGTCCACAATCCCAAGTAGGTTGCTTTAATAAGTAAAGTTAGCACAAAAACGCTTCCGGGGAGCCCAATGTCTCTCCTTCATCAGACAAATTTACAAACAACTACCTACCATTTTTATACAATACAATTGCAATTATGCAATCAACTTTAATTGGATAAATACAGCATGTTAAATATAAAACACAATAATTAAGAGACATTTATATTTATAAGATAACTATGCTCTTCTTCATAGCAAAGTACACGTGCATGTGTAAATACATACACTTTTATTATCAATCTAATCTTAAAATTTATTATTTAAGTAAATAATACCAAATAAAATATATATATATATATATATATATATATATATATATAATAAATAAAAAATATATATATATAAAAAATCCAGTAAATGCTTAGCATCAAAAACTATAAAATAGGCAACATTCACACACTTAATTAAATTACCTGGTTCATATAAGAACATAAAGCAAATTGTGTTTTTGTAATAATTTATACAAGCTAAAACCATGTACCAACATAATCCATCTACCTTTTCATAGATAAAAGTTTTAAAACACAAGCAATAGAAACATACTCATTTAAACCAGGGTGCATATATGCACCAGTATGAATCTGCCAAACCAGTTCATTTATTTCTAAATGAGTCTGCCAAGGGCCACCCTTATTATCCACCATTATTTTTCCCAGAATTGTGAACTTAAAATCATTGTCAGGAGAAATACTTATATGCCTTGCAAGGGCATTATTCAAATCATGCCTAGAAATAGCATATATGTGTTCGTAAATGTGCTGCTTGAGCTTCCTTTCTGTTTTCCCTATGTAAAAAGCAGCGCATTTTTGACACAAAGCCAAATAGACCACGCTGTTTGTCTCGCAATTATGTTTCCCTATTATTTTATATTCTTCATTCCTAATCTTAACTTTTGAATCAGTTAATACATGCTTGCATTGATTGCATCTCCCACACTTAGTCATTCCTGAAGTACGTTGACTAAAAGGTTGCGGTTGAAATTCCAGCATTGTTTTATTGTATTATTTACTTAAATAATAAATTTTAAGATTAGATCGATAATAAAAGTGTATGTATTTACACATGCATGTGTACTTTGCTATGAAGAAGAGCATAGTTATCTTATAAATATAAATGTCTCTTAATTATTGGGTTTTATATTTAACACGCTGTATTTATCCAATTAAAGTTGATTGCATAATTGCAATTGTATTGTATAAAAATGGTAGGTAGTTGTTTGTAAATTTGTCTGATGAAGGAGAGACATTGGGCTCCCCGAAAGCGTTTTTGTGCTAACTTTACTTATTAAAGCAACTTACTTGGGATTGTGGACCGTGGCTCATTTTTGTTTTTTTCTTTTTATCCACAGAGTAAGGGATAGTGGGAAAAAAATTCAGATAAGCTTATGATTATATGATTATGTAAAATCTAAAATAATTCTTTAACATTTCAATGCCTAGTTTCACTTACTTCATGCTCTGCTGTGTTTCTCATGAGCTGTCACTACTTTGCTTTACTAGTACTAAGTATGCATATGGTTGACTTTGGCGCTTTGATACTGTTCTTTCTTTTGCTGTACCCCTTCTTTGTGTTTTCTCCTTTTTATTCTAGGTGATGTTAGCATTCTGAATATGTATTATATTCACTGAACATAAATGTAAAATGTCATAAACACAATCACCTAGATTCACACATAAGACTAAAAACACTGAGGTCCTATGATATAACATTCATCCATGTAAATGAGCACAGTGAACGTTTTCAGCAAAGGGTCAGCAACACTTTCCATTTACTTCACAAATAAGGCCCAGTAGTTAAGATCTCAGCAGCAGGGTCTGATCTAAAGTTAAGATCTCAGCCTCTACCTCCATTAGCTAGGGTCATTTCTAATCACCAATCTGTGCCGAACTGAATTTTGCATGTAAAAATCCACAAGCATTGAAAAAATATTCAATCAAATTTAAAGATTTATTATCCATTCCCCTAAAAATGAACACCACTGTAAAACACTGAAAAAAATAGCTCTGCGTTCAACAAAGGGTTGACCTTTCATAGAATTCCAGCTATTCAAACTCCTAGCAAACCACACCTTATCTTCCTTGACTGTTAAATTAATTAGACTGCCTTCATCTTACAGGATGAAAAAACACAACTATTCTGTCTTCACGGTGCAACACCTCAAAACTAAACGCCATTCTACAAATCACTGTTTCTCCATAATTAGTTCAGATCACTAGGAAAATAATCCTTCACAAATAAAAAAACACCTCATCTTCTCCAGAATTTAGTATTCAGCTAAAGGCCCACTTTCTCTTATCAGTCAAATGTCTTTGATCTCATCCAGTCATATTACCTAACCTGAGCTACATCACTCTCTGTTTCTCTTACTCATAACACTCTTACTGTCCCTCATATGGCAGAGTTTTTGCAACACTCTACATGTCTCACTGATATATCCGTTTGCTTAATATAATTTTTCCTTCCAATTGCTCAGTCTGTCTAAAATCCTTCAGGCTAGTCAACTATAGTATCATTCCCACTTAGATAACATATAGCTGTAATTATCACACAGACACCTCACTTTCTTCAACTTTGTCTTGTTTTTTGTAAGTAATATATATTACAATTGTAGGTAGTCCTTACATTTTTGTCAGCTAATAACAATATTTCACAGATGTGTATTTTTGTTATACATTTGCTGCCTCAGTGAATGCAATTCTGACTTTTTTTGTATTCCTGGGCTGCGAGTGAAAATGGCTGTTTGAGATCAGTGCTCTACTCAGTTAAACAAATTTATGTACAAAATAAACAAATAAATAAATCCATAAGTCTGCATGTATTTTCCCCTGCTACTCAATTTTCTTCTCTAAAATATGCTAGTTGATTAAATTACTTCTTAACCCTCTTTTTAGCCCAGGTTCTGGTTAAAAATAGTCAAATAGGAACAAATTCACACCTGGTTAATACATTAAAATTATTTTAATCCATTTTTCAAGTACTTATCTCATGGACAGATTATCATAAAATAATTTTGTAAAACAGAAATTCTGTAACAGCTAGATTACATTTATTTCTTTATTTTCAAAATCCTGTGAATTAGAAAAGCTGTGTCAGAGCAAACAAATGTGATGTTACCAAGTATTCCATAATACAATATTGAGTCTCAGAATGTGGAGTTCAAAAATGCTGAATAAAAGGCCAAATACTAGAGAAGAGCAAATAATGAATATCGTTTTTCTTCTTTAAACGTGTTAGCAAGGTTTAAGTCCCCTACACCCCCTGATGAGTGTGGTGAGCCCCCAACTCCCCATACTTATATATACCATCTTTAAGATCATCACACATTGGAGGAAAGGGGGCATTCTAAGAAATGTCAATCTTGGACTTAGTATATGTAAGTCCAGATTTTAGGTAATTCATTCTTCACATTCCAGGACTCAGCACTGCGGGTCTCAGCAATTCAAATGCTTACTGTTATGAACACTTTGTATCATACAAAGCATGTAGAGAGACATGATCAAGCTCACTGATTGGGTGTCTCAGGCAGGTATGAGCCTAGCACTAAGCAGCATATTACCTTCTTCAAGAATGATGGGACGTTACCAACACATTGATTTTAACAATTGGCTTAGCTTCTGTTGACAATTCAAGGGGGTGCAATTTGACAGCTTGGCAGGACATGGTTGACAGATCATGCTGCTTTGCCAAGGATGGTCTGCACTTCTCCCCTCTAGGGCTTTCGGATATTGGCAAAGACCTTTGCCACATCCATAGTGCCTTTTTTAGGCAATGCAAAAATGTTAAACCTCCCAACTTAACTTAACCTATGAAGGAATATTTGAAGTGGTTCTGCTCAATGGTAGAAGTTTTAACAAAAAGTCCACTCTCTGCAAGTTTCCTCTCCCTGGAGAGTGTAGACATCTGTGTAGTAACAGAGACATGGTTTGCAGTCATGGAGAGTACCCCCAGCAATGCAAGGTTATAATGCTTTCACACCTTTAGACCAGCTACTGCACAGGAAACTAAAGATGAAGAGTCTCAGTCTGTATTAAAACCAACCTCACATCCAGACTAGTTAAAATGTATGACCCACTAGAACTCATCATGCGCAACTCACCATAAATAGGGTCTTGTACCATATCCTTGCAACCTATAGGTCCCTTCCATGTCTGAAGAAACTATACTACCTATCTCAATGTACTAGAGTCCCTCACCATTCAACCTATTATGCTATTCATGAGTGATCGTAACTACCCTTCTATAGATTGGGAATCCTACACCACTTCTAATGCACAAGCTCAGCGATTCCTAAACTTTGTTAATGACAACATTCTGGAACAGTTGGTCCATTCTCCTAATAGGAGCATAAACATCCTTGACCTTGCACTCACAAAAATGGGGAGGCCGATGTTTCTCACCCAATGTAATGTTTTCAGTTGTCAAATCTGAACATAAGTATTGCTTAAAATGAAAATTAAATTAAATCTGGGGATCCAGTGAAACCAAAAACCATTAGGAACTATTCCAAGGCCAAACTTTCTCTAATAAGTGACACTTTGGCTAAATTCCAAGCACACCCAACCCCAATAAAGACTATGATGTATCCACTCTGGTCCAGTAATCAAGGAGCCTCAGCCTGAACCCTCACCACTGACACTGAACAGGGATGCTCAGTTGGAATACAAATGGATACACTCAGTATTTCCAGATGAAGACCTCTCTGCATAACCACAATTTCTCTTAACAGCAAACAAGGCACACAGTAAGCCCGGGGTCTGGATTTCTTTATATGTCTCTACCTCCAGAGCCCCAATAAAACTCCCCACTAGCACAGCTATAGGGTTAAGTTCTCAGCACAGTGTCCAAGCCAAGTCCTCCAGCACCCTCTCGATGAAACCAGTGCTTTGTGTCCCTGTACCAAGTAGCTGACACACACAGACACACACACACACACACACACACACACACACACACACACACACACACACACACACACACACACACTGTCAGATTTGATTTTCATACACACACACACACACACACACACACATACACACACACACACACACCTGGGAAAGACTGGCACATATGTACCCACTGTGACCCCTTCTGCCAGGACTATAAGGTAGTTATCACTGCCACCAGACACTACAAAGCCAGCTACCTAAGGATCTTGCAAGAGTACTCAATTATATTGAGTGAAATTAATATTAATACAAATGGTAATGTTGATCAAACAGCCAGGCTTTGGGAGTGGCCACAGTGTCACCAATAGATACAAGTACTCTCAAAGGTTAAAATATTCTTTAAAGGACCAACTACAAATTATTTAATAATAAATAATAAAAGAGCATGAAAATATGCAATATCTATTTACAGTAAACACCAGAGTTCAGTCACAGAAAATATTAAAAATAACAGAGCTGGAAAGATTCACGCAGTTACAGAAAAATAATGCTTAACTATTCTCACTATGTTTTCCTGATTGATCTAGACAATTACTGTTTCTACTTACGTAATAGAACAAGGCAAGATGAAGTAGGTGAGGGATTTTTCTATGTCAGGTTCCAAGAAACAAACTATCCTGAAACTTCTGTCTCACCTAATATTAAAACATTATTTCTGTACAGAAGTAGCTCATATACATCTGATTATCTGACTTCTGGTTCCCATGCAACCTCCCATTGCTAGAAACTGCCAGGATTTAGCACCTACATGTCAATAATACACACACAAGAAGATTGCTCAGATCTGGTGCAACTTCTGAATTACAAACTTCTACTCCTCCTAAAGAGACTAACAAACCATGCTTCTTACAGTCATTGCATCTCTGGCTTCATTCAAAACAGTGAGATAACATCTTTATGGCCTAGGCCCAGTAATTTAATTTCTTACTATTTTCCAAAGTTAGCTGGAGCTGAGCTTAACTTCTTCTCTTCTAGTATTCTCTGTTAATATATATATATATTTAAACAGTTACAATAATGCCTGTAGATTTTCTTTTTCTGTCCAACAGGGTACACTTTTGGAACATTTTAACACAAGCATTTTTACAAATACACTTTTCAAAACAAGTACCTGTACAAATCAGTTTGGTATCCAAATGACATTTTGTTTTTACAAAATTCCATCTAGCTGTCCTGGCATATGTT
The DNA here is from genome assembly GCF_019279795.1 of Protopterus annectens. Taxonomy (NCBI): domain Eukaryota; kingdom Metazoa; phylum Chordata; order Ceratodontiformes; family Protopteridae; genus Protopterus; species Protopterus annectens. The sequence continues at coordinate 1,806,433,047 of NC_056728.1, forward strand.
GCACATCCACTGCCCTACTTCTCCTGGCATAGGTGTCAATAGCTCACATTGTCACAAACACCATAGCATATGCTGAGCTATTTACATAATCTCTGTACAGCTGTAGTGATAACTGTATAAAGCAAGCTGTGCCCACTTGTATTAAGAATAAGACAAACTCAAAAGACAAGCCAACCTAGTGGAATCACAATATCAATCAGTTAAACAATAAAAGAAAAATAAATCTCAGGCAAGTGTACGAGGAACAAAGCTATACATGATAAAACCATGTGACCAATCTAAATGGGAAGCTAAGAGGATTAATTAATATTTCAAAGGCTACATTTGAAGACAAAATGGCTTCTCAGGCAAAGGACAACCAAAAAGCTTTCTACAACCATGTCTGTAACCTCAGGTGAAAAACACAACAATCTGCAGAACTTATAGTAAATGGTATCATCCACACTGAACCAGATGCCATTGCTAACCTTTTGCCTGACAGGTTCAATGCAAATCCCCACCACCACCACCAATAGTTCAAAGAAACTACTGCATACGACAATCCTCCCAACCATTAGTAGGGAACAACTCATCAATGCACTTTCCAAGGCCAAAAACACTGCATCAATGGGCCCCAGTAACATCCCAAGATGTTTAATAAATAATATGAAACATGATCTTATCTGGTCCACTTGAATCACTTTTCAACTGGAGCCTACTGTCAGGTTTTGTGCCTAAGGAATGGGTTATGGCTACAGTCCTTCCCCTGCACAAAGGAGGTCCAACAACTGATCCAGGTAACTACAGGCCCATAAGTCTGATCAGCCTCATATGTAGTGCTGTGAAAGTAATCATCATAGACATGATAAATTAGGACATATGTAACCTGCAAATGCTGAACCCATCACAGTTCAGCTTTATTAAAGCAAGGCTGTGCCTATTAAATCTGTTGCACTTTTCTGAGATGGTAACTAAAGCACTAGAAGAAGGCAGGCTTGAGATGGCCAAGGCTTTTGATACAATATTTATAAAGCCAAAACTATGCAAGTAAGGAACAGGGGCACAGCCAAAACAAACTTATGTCCCCAAAAAACAAACAGTCAGCACTCAAATGTGAGCAAAAAAAACCTGTATTACTAAATAGTCAAGAGCAATTAAAGCATACCAGTTACTGCAATAAAGCCTTCTTCAGTGCAACAATCACACATGCCCCCACCCCCTTCTTATATACCAGTAGTTCATACTTCATTGGTTAATCAAAAATATTCATTAAGACCAGGAGAGAGAAGTGCTCCCAAATGGATAATCCAGTTCTTTTCTTTTTTTATCTAACATATTATGCCAGCCTGATTTATTTTTATTATTAGGCATGATTCTATTTATAATAACAAAACTAAACCTGGCTGCAGGATGCTTGGTGGTATGTTTATAAAGAGCATTAGAGTGGCAAGTACATCTGATATCACTAAGATGTTCAGAAATGCATAGTTTTAGTGGAGATGTTTGCCCCACATAAAAAGTGGGGCATGTACATAAGGCCAAGTCCAACTCACAATTTCCATAAACGTATATATGAAATACATGCAAAATGTTATGAAAAGTAAATCGTTTGGTGTTAAAGATATATTTACAAAACCTAAAATTACTGCAGGACTGACACCCCATCAAAAATTGCCCCTCTAGAGTAGTCTGTTGTGCCCCAATATTACTCATACTAGATTTCTTATGATGGCTGAACCAGCCTCCAGGATCCTACCCCTTCTATAAGAAAAAAAACATTTGGAAGGTAACAAATCCCTCAAGGTATCATCAGATAATAAGATCTCCCAATGTTTCTATATTAAATCAATCAAAAGCCCTGTGTTACTGCCATAACTGGTAACTAATCTAAGTGGAGTCCCTGATGCCACTTTCTTGGTTTTATATTATAACAGCTCAGTTCTGTCCAATCTCCTGACAAAATCCCTTCAGTGAATGCCATCCTAGAATTTGTACCCTCTGTTACAAAACCTGGTGAACAACACTTGTTCATAGGTGTGTACTAGGCTAATGGCCTTGGAGACTTTACAAGCCTAGCCCATAGGATTACCCTGGCATCATGCCACCCGACCTTAGTTCCCAGTGCCTCTGTCGAGTAGAGCCACTGGAGTGATCACCGGGGTGAATTTTCTATTTCCCATCCATTCATCAAGATTTCTCCTGAAGAGGGCCAGTGAGGTTCTCTGTATGACGTTTATGGGAAGTCTATTCCATAGCATAGGCAGTCTCTGGGTTCTGAACCTGTCCCTCCAGCTTGTTCTGTTGATTGTGGTAATGAGGTTGAGGTCTCTGGAGTGTCTGGTGCAGAGGGATTGGGATTTCTTTAGATGTAGCATTTCTAACAGAGCTGGGTCAAACATGGCTTTGTAAGTCAAGCAGAGATTGCCTCTAAGTAGGTGATATGAGACAGAGAATAGTTGTAGTTTTTTTGTCTGTCCTTATAGGACAAATGTTTAAGGCCTAGGATCCTCTTTGTGAGGTACTTTTGCGGCCTCTCCAGTTGTTGTAGGTGTCTAGTGAGGTACATGCCAAATGGGGCATTGTAATTGATGATTGGCTTAATGAGAGAAGAGTAGAGAAAGACAATGACCTCTTTCTTCCTGGATGCAAAACCCTTAGTAATGAGATGTGCCACATAGAAGGACTTTCTGATCACAGTAGCAATGTGGTGGTCAAAAGAGAGGTTGCTGTCAACCTGTGTTCCCAGATCTCTTATAATGCCTTCTGTGTTCAGTGGACTACCATCGATGTGGTAATTCATGGGAACCGGGTTTTTCTCAAAGGGGATGATGACACTTTTTTTGGCACTGATCTTAAGGCCATGGTTCTGACACCAGTCGTTGGTCTCAGTGAGGCCTTTCTGTAGGATGTCAACATCACTTGGGGAGGTAATAACAGCTCTCACCTTGCAATCATCTGTGAACTTTGTCAGCCAGAGTCCCTTTGTGTTGGCTTGGACTTCAGTGAAGTAGATACCAAACAGGAGAGGACCCAGGACCGAACCCTGTGGGACTCCACTCATGACTGGTCAGCAGTCTGACTTGGAGTCAGCTACAATCACACTGTGGGTTCTATCCGTGATCCAGTTTGCAACCCACCTAGTGATATAGGGGTTGATGCCTAGCTTAGTGAGTTTTTCTATGATTCCTGAGTGGGGAATGGTATCAAAGTCTTTGGCCAGTTCAAGGTAGGCTGTATGAACCACCTTGCCTTCATCCACAGCACTGGTGACTGACTCAAAGAAGTCGACCAGGTTGAGCAGGTATAATCTACCTTTCACAAAACCAAACTATATGGGATTCAGAGTTTGGAGATTCCCTATATCCTTGTTTATTAGGTCCATGATGATGCATTCCATAGCTTTGCATATCAGACTCATCAGGCTAATGGGGTTATAGTTCCCAGGGTCTGTAGACATTCCTCCTTTGTGGAGAGGGATGAATGCAGCAGTGCGCCATTCAGTAGGGACAAAGCTTGAGGTGAGGCACTGATTGAACAGGGCACACAGATGAGGTGCCAGTTCACTCTGTAGTTCATGTAGAACACAGCCAGGGATATTGTTAGGTCCCATAGAAGCTGTATTCTTGGCCTTGGACTGTGCTGTTTTAATCCGTTCGGCAGTAATACTGGGTGCCTGGTAATCTATTGGTATTGTGATTGGTCTTTTGGTGGGGGAGAGAGTGGTAAAGTTGGCACTGAATCTGTCGGCCAGTATATTGGCAATATCTGTTGGCTCAGTATAGGAGGTACCATTGTGCAGTAGCTCAGAGCAAATCTGGGTATTGCAGAGGAGATTCTTTACATAACTATAGAAGGTCTTGTGGTTGTCTTTACTATCTGCTGCAATTCATTTTCATAGCTAGCTTAAGAGGATTTGATGAGGGATCTCAACTTTTTGTTGAGGCTGATAAGGGAGTTTTTCCATTCTTGGGACTTCACCTTATTCCACATCAGTTTCCTTCTTCTGTTGTAGAGTTTGTTTATGGCAGGGGACCACCAGATTGGCTTCCTTTTTTTGGAGAAGAGTGTCTTGGTTCTATGGGGTATGGCAAGATCCATGCATTTGTGTATGTGTTCGTACAGTGCATTGGTGTATGATTCAGTTGCCATACAACTACTCTCCATTTGCATGGGTGCCATAAAGTTAGCCACCTCTGTTTTTAGGGGCCCAAAGTTAGCTTTGGAGACATTTTTCATGGTGGTTACCTTTGCGGGGTGGGTGGGAGGGATGTGGATTTCCAAGGTGATTAGTTTGTGGTGGGTATCTAACCAGAGAGGAGTTGACTATTGGTGTAGAGCAACGGTCGCCCATGTTAGTAATGACCAGGTCAAGGATCTTGTACTTCTAGTGGGGGTAAGAACAAGCTGATCCAGGGCATTGAAATTAATGAATTTTAGGAAATGTTGGGAAAGTGTTTTGGTACATGAGTAGTTTTCCCAGTTAATGGAGAGATAGTTGAAGTTGCCTAGTATGAAAGTGTTAAGCTGGACCCTAATATTCTCCAGGGTGCTTAGGAACGTGGAGTGTGAGTCTTGGGACATGGTTGGGGATCTACAGCAGGCTATGACCTGAATCACTGATTTACCCAATGTTAGCTGCAACTGAAGTATTTCTGATGTGTTATGTCGGGCTACCAGTCTGGAGGTGTGCAAATCCTTTATAAATATGGAAACACCACCGCCTATGGAGCTTCGGCTCAAGTTCTGGGGCCGAAAGGTGTGGAATGCAGGGGTGCTTTCTGCTGCCTTGAATGAGGTCTCTGTTACAGCACAAATGTTGATGTTCACCATTTTAAGGAGTGCTTTGAGCGAGTGCATTTTGAGATTTAGACTTCTAGCACTGAGCAGCATGACCCTCAGACTGCATTTGCTTGTAGCTGTCACAGTGGTATTTTGGTCTTTGGAATACAACCTAAAAAAGGCACATTAGGGGTGGCAAGAGCCTTGGCCAGTATCCGGAAGCCCAGGGGTGGCAGATGCAGGCCATCTCTGGCAAAGCATCGAGGTCTGTCAATCATGTCATCCCAGGCAAACAGATATTGGATCCCCTTAGAATGACACCAGAAACTTAGCCAATTGTTGAAATCAATAATTTTCTGTTTGCACTGTGGTATCATTCTGGATGATGTAGGAGACTGCTCAGGGCTAGGGTCATACCCACCTGGGCTACATAATCTAAGAGGTCCTCAATGTCTCTTTTCATGTAGTCCAGGGAGGTACATCTCAGGTCATTCGCACCCACATGTACAATGACAGAGTCATATTTGTACCTGTTGTTGAGGGACCTGAATGTGTGCATTATGTGATGGATCCTGGCACCAGACAGGCAGCTGACTGTTACTTTCTCCTTATTCAACCTAGTGAGTGGGACATCAGTGTGCCTCACTATCGAGTCACCTATGAATAGTGCATTGGGCAGGCTGTTTTGCCTTAGGGGCTTTGGTTGAGTGGCACACTGTTTACGAGAGTTATATGCCTTGTGATTAGTATTGTGTTGTGGTGGTTGAATGCATTTCTACCTTGGAGGTCTCTGTTGTTTGGGTAGATTTTTATTGAGAGCCTCTGCAAAGGTGGGTGTGTGGTTTGTGTTTTTATGTGAAGGCAGTGCTGGTGTGTGTTCTGGAGGGTTATGTGTTCCATGTGGTGAGGTACAAGTGTTAACCTTCTCCTCTTGACAAGCTACTCTCTTGGCTGGAGAGTGCATGGCTTCCAGTTTGGATATATAAGTGCAACTCTCGCAAGTCTGAGTGTTGGGAGGTAAGATGAGAGGGTTATCACTGTACATGAGGCAGTTGCTACATTGCCTCAGGATGCCCAAGTTTACCAGGTTAATAGGAGAAAGCACAGGTAACTGACCTTTAGACATGCCTGGAGGGGTGGACATTAATAATAAGTACTGGAACTGTTTCCTTGTAAAACATTTAGTGCTGGTAGCACTTTTGTGTGCTACAATAATTGCTAGAAGATGTCTGGTAAACTGCTAGACTAATAAGCCAGTAAAAGTGCAGGAGAGGAGGGAACTAGCAGATCTAAGGGAAAAATAGAAGAGCATAAGTTTTGGAACCACTCAGAAGCTTACAAAGAGTCCTGGATACAGCAAATTTGTATCTGGACTAGACTATTTACAGTAAAGGCAGGAAACAAGCACAAATGTGGGCTTTTAAACCAGAAAGTAGAAAGAGATGGAAAAGTCTGCCCAACGGCTAATAAACTACAATTTCAGGGCCAGAAACCACTCTCCTTGTGGTAGATAGGCTACCTAGTGTTTACCACTCCCACTGATAAGCTAGATGGCTTCTCTCTAACACAGAAAGGCTTAGAGGGCTCAGAAGCTTACAAACAGTCCTGGATACAGCAAATCAGCATCTGGACTAGACTAGTCATGGGAAAGGTGGGAAACTAGCACAAATGTGGGCTTTTAAACCAGAGAGTTGAAAGAGATGGAAAAAACTGCCCAATCAGCTAAATAAACTACAATTTCTGGGCCAGAAACCACTTCCCTTGTGGTAGATAGACTACCAAGTGCTTACCACTCCCATTGATAAGCTAGAAGGCTTACCTCCAACACAGAAAGGCTTAGGGGGCGCAGAAGCTTGGAAACAGTCCTGGATACAGCAAATCTGTATCTGGACTAGACTAGTTACAGGAAAGGCAGGAAACAAGCTTAGAATGTTTTTTTTTTTTGTAAAGTGGAAAGGGAGAAAGGAGGAACAGAAGATAATTCAAGGTTAAGAACCTAAGTGGGTTGGCTTTCTCAAATGTTCTCTCTGTATTAGATAGAATGAACTAATGACACTAGACTGGGAGGAGTGTCCCAGATAAAATTTACAGTAAGGGAAAACTGCAAAGCCACTAAGTTTAAGAACAAGACACCAATAGGGTGGGAGGGTAGGAAACAAAATCAGACACCAAGAAAAGCAATCTCAAGCAAATTAATAAATGCAGCAGTTTTGTTAACTAAAACTAAACCAGACACCAAGAAAAGCAATCTCAAGCAAATTAATAAATGCAGCAGTTTTAACTAAAACAAAATCAGACACCAAGAAAAGTAATCTCAAGCAAATAATAAATGCAGCAGTTTTGCTGACTATCACTGATAACAAATTAAGTCTCAAAAAATATACTTATAGCATTTTTGTATCCAGATGTTTATTGAATCAGTCACAGCTAGGCCACAAAGAGCAGCTAAGATACTGATACTGTCTCACAGAATTGTAACTCCTTATACAATAGTGTATAGGAAAACTTAAGAGCCTCAGGGAATCAGATAGTACAAAAAGTTGTGATCACACCTTGTATAGGCTGGCTTCAAAAGAAGGTAGACAACCCCTGCTATGAAACTAGCTGAACAGGATCTAGACAATGACCAGAAATATCAAGCAAATAAATAGCAGCACTGCAGTTTTGTTAACTATCAGTAAAACAGAAAAAAAAAACAAACACCAAGAGAAGTAATCTCAAGCAAATTAATAAATGCAGCAGTTTTAAGTAAAACAAAATCAGATACCAAGAAAAGCAATCTCAAGCAAATTAATAAATGCAGCAGTTTTAAATAAAACAAAATCAGACACCAAGAAAAGCAATTTCAAGCAAATTAATAAATGCAGCAGTTTTAACTAAAACAAATCCTATGAAGGCACATAAATTGGGCTGTAAGAATGTTCCTAGCAATATGCCGGGGATGGCAGCTGTTGGCCTGTATAAGAGTATTAACCTGCAGATGTTTCCTGTAAACTTGGGTACCTAAAGTCCCATCATCCCATACATAAATTTCAACATCCAAAAAAGTAACTCTTGTAGAATCAAAATTAAGTGTAAAATGCATACCCCACTTATTTTTATTCAGATAGCCTACAAATTCACCAACAGTCATCTAGGTATCGGTGCCAGATGTCCATAGATTCTAAGTATATGTTGTGAGTCGGATCATAAATGATCTGCTCTTCAATAAAGCCCATAAATAAGCCAGAATAAATGGGGGCAAATGATGCCCCCATAGCAGTGCCCTTAAGCTGCAAAAAGCATTCATCCTTGAAATAAAAAACATTCCTAGTTAATACATTTTCAGTAAGATAGATTAAAACAATACTAAATCTTGGGCTATATAAAGAAACGAGATTCAACCAATATTCCAGGGCCATCAAACTTGCCCAATGAGGAATATTGGTATACAGAGCTGAAACATCTAAGGTGCCCATATAGCACCCTTGTTCAAGTTGCATCTCTTTAATAATATTAAAAACTCTGTATTGTCCTGTATATGAGATCTAACACATCCTAACAAGGGTTTCAAATATTGAGTGAGAAAAGTGGATAAAGGTTCCATAAGAGAACCTTTGCTGGATACTATTGGTCTCCCTGGAGGTTGATTTAAGTTCTTAAGATCTTGAGTAACATATAAAAATACTGTTTTAATGGATCCCTAACCATCAGATGGAACACTACTTCCATAGAAATGATTCCCTTCTCCGGGTCTATATTATATGTTCGAAGTTTGAAAATTTTGAACATTAAATAATCAAATTTAAATGTTCGAAGTTTCAAACATCAAACATATAATAAAAAAAACAAAAAAAAACAAATGAAACTCACCTGAATAGTGTAGGAAGGGGGCAAGCCCCCCATGCACCCCCCACGCCCCACGCTCTTTAAATATACCAACTCCGAGACTGCACTATAGTGCCTACAGCCCTTAGTTTTGGGTTTGTTTATGTTTTTTTTTATTTTAGATATGTTCAAAGTTTTATAACTTTAAACATTTAAATTCAATATTTAAACATTCGAAGTTATAAAACTTCGAACATATGATATAGACCCCCTTTCTCCAAGGCAAGCTTCAAAAACTGGTCAATATTAGACTTAAATACAAGGATGGGATCCAAAAACAGAACCATTGGTAGAACCATTGAACTAACAGTGGTTTATGAGCCTTGGCCACATACATGGGCCAATCCCAAACTACCACAGCACCCACCTTATCACCTGAACTAATGACCATCTGTTTTTTCCTTATGAAGATTTAACAAAGCTTGTCTATGGCAAGAGGGTAAGTTGTTAAATGAAATCCTTAAGTGGGTTCCATATGTAAAATGCCAGTCCCTTAATACCTGTGGTTGAAAAACTGCTATACTCTTGTTAGAGGGTGGTGGGAATGTAGATGATTTGAAACTGAAACCTGAGGGATCATATTGCTTATTAATCTGCTTATTATAAAAAAATACCTTGAGGTTCAACAGTCTACAGAATGAAATAACATCCTGAGCAAACATATCATATGACACCAAATAACTAGGCAAAAACCCAAGACCTTTATTGAGGAAATCAACTTCAGTAGAAGATAAAGACAAAGAGGAAAAGCTGACAGCATTCAAACCATCTATTGTGGTGTCATTAACTGCAGCAATATTTCCATAGTTGGCACTCCATTTATGGTGCTTGCGGCCAGTCGTTCTGTGACTCATAAAGGGAAACTATTATTTTTCTTTTTGGCAGATGGAGAAACAGATGGTGTATCTGTGTCTGTATCTGTTGCAGAGGAAAATTCCTCACAAGAAGTCCCAGTGGTTCCATCAGCTTTCTTAAGGACTGGCTTTTTCCTTTTACATTTACCAAATGACTGGGGGCATTCTTTATTTTCAGAAAACTTCACTGTTTTCTGAACATTAAATTGTTTACCATATTTATAGTCCTATAATCCCTAGAAAATGTCTTAGTCATGTGTGACTTTAAATCTTTTTCCAACCCTATTAAATCTTTCGTCAACTGTTCGCAATAATGGGAATCTTGTCCATGGGGCTTAATCTGTTCACAGATTTGACTGACCTGAGACACTAAATCAACAGTTGTATATTCATAAAAGGAATATAAGACTTTAACAAACAACATTGAGGCCACTTGTTGAGCTTCCTGCCATTCACAAATTCATTTCTTATCTGGGCCCTTAACATATGGCTGTAGGCATACTCGAATACCTCTAGGTGCCAATATTTTAACATTGTACTCCTTAAATAATTTCTGGTGCCACATATTAGATCTTAATTCTTTCATTGTTGAAGATAATTGTCCAAATAAATCAATGCAGAAAAGAGGTGTTGTATTGGTACCCCTATCATTAGTACCTGACCCATGAAGGTTATCAAAAATGTCCACAGCCTCCTTATCAGCTGCTAATCCTTGTAATAATTGAATCAAATTCATACTGATCAAATAGTATAAAATCAAAAAAGAAAATAAAAAACACTAAAATAGACACAGTAGCTTTAAATAATTAGTAAGAGTCAATATTAAGCAAAAAGCGAGATGCCCCAAATCTGATTCAATTTATTAAACAATATTAGAATTATAACCGCAAGAAAGCTAATATAATTGATGCAGCAATCAAAGGAACCCAAAAAGTCAAATAATAACAGTCAGAGTCCTCCAAACAGTTAAAGCCATATGATACAATAACCTACTCAAGCATGATAGATAAGCTCACTAATTTAGGTTTAAACCCTTTTATCACCCACTGGATAGTCAACTGGTTCACTGATAGGACCCAAGAGGTCAAAACAGATGAGGCCATTTTCACTAAGAGGCTTGTCACTAGCAGATTTCCCCAGGGCTTGGTACTGGGCCTACTCCTTTTTGGCATCCATTTCTCTGAAATGGAAAGAAATCCTGAAGGTTCATGGATCACTACGTTTGCAGATGATGGCAATCTGTGGATTATCACTGACTACCCTGCAGACACAAATATTCTTCAATAAGATTTATCTCTGACTGCCAAAGCCATGGTCTTAAACTCGATGCTAAGAAATGTATAACTGTACCCTTTGAGAAGTCAACCATCTCAGCTAATTACTATGTTGATAATATGCCCCTAAGAGTCAACCCAGTTATTAGGAATCTGAGTACACATGAAGACAGTAGCCTTACCTTCAACCCCCACATGGCCACAATGGTGAGGAAATTCTTTTACGTTGTGCAACTTATAAGTAAGGGCATGGCATCTAGGTTCAAGGAGGTCATTATCCCACTGTCCTCCACCCTTATCAGACCAATCGTAGAGTACAAAGTTCCTGCCGGTATGCACCTGACCAGGCTTGTGCAACAACAAGAGCAATCTCAAAGGTTCTGTACAAAAAGAATACAGGATGTAACAAACCTGCCTTATGCAGAGCACCTTAAATCCCTTTCCCTATACTCAGTCTCCTATAGATTGCTGAGGGGTGACCTATGCCTGCCCTACAAGGCATCCACAAAACCCACACTTATGAATCTCCTGCATATTCATAATTCAAACAGTACCAGAAATACAAGATCAAAAGACCTGAATTTTGTCTGTGACTTAAACAGAACCTGCTGTAGAGACAGATATGTGTCCTAGAGACTGCTGTCCCTACTATAGAGCAGGCTTCCCCATCCATGTCAAGCTGTGTTTGTCTATTACCCAGTTTAAGTGCAACCTAGACCAGTGGATAGAGAACAGGAAATTTATACCAGGCCTAGTACCCATGTCTCTTATGGACAGAAGTAGCTCATAAATGCCTGGACCTCAGTGTCCTATTTGGATACAGGACAGCATTATTCTTTCAGGAAAACATGGCTAGGCTTAGAAAGGCCCCCTGGGTCATAAGTCTACTAAAAATCTATGACTGTCTATGACTTTATACCTAATAACATCTGAAATTTGAAAGTGTGCTCTGTTTTTAAATTATGGATTACCGATTCCAAAAATCAACATGACAACTTTATCTTTTCATAACCATGCAGCTTAGCAGAAAGGATCCTGTACCAAGCCAATCAAAATTTCTTTAGGGATCATTAATATATGATATGTGATGTTAGTAATAAAGCACTGAAGTCAAGCAAGGTCAGTGACCAATTTGAGATAATTACACTAATAAATAAAATAAAATAGTTTATTGATAGTAACAAACTGGTTTCCATGGACTTGTCTATATGCACTATAGAACAGTGTTACTGTGATACTGATAAAAAAAAACAGGTTGGTAAAACTGCATCTGTGGATATACCCAAAAAGGTATTCTACTGCACTTTTCCACCACTCATTACAGCACACTTTTTAAACCAGTCTTCACCTCAGTGGACTCACCTCTTTAAACCATAATCTCTTTTTGTACCACAGATCATTCTCCACCCCACCCCCAAATTCAATCATATATTTGCCTAGTCTTCTACTAAATAGTCTTACAAGAATTCAGCTAACTTTATAATGGCAGCTGTTTGAAATATTATAGCTATAACTGTACATACAAAGATATTAACTAATTGATAACAACGTACTTGTACTGGCCCATGACAATCAATGCTGTTGTAGTTTAACATCTCCTGTTTGGGCAGAGTACCTGCCGCACACTAAATTCTTACTAGTTGTATCTACTGTGCCATAGTCAGCCACAGCTTATGTGCCACTGTATTATTCTGTGTCATTCCTGGATCGCTCATTACTCCCCAGACATTATTATTGTTACAGAAACGTGGCTCAAATCACATATAAAAGACTCTGAAATTCTCCCCCGGCTATACTATAATCCACTCTGACAGATTAAATAAAAAAGGTGGTGGTGTAGCAATAATGTTCTCTAACCATATCTCTGTCTCTCCTTCTATTTCTCTGCCTAAATTCCTCTCTGCTGAGATCCTTGTCTCTCACTGTAAATTAAATGAGCATAAAACACTGTATAATTGCCCTACATATTCCCCCAGGAAATAACATCCCTATTCTGGAAGACATCCTGCACTGGGTATCTAGTTCCATTTTTTATGAAATAATAATTATTGGTGATGTCAATATTAACTGGCAAACCTTCACATCACATTATCCTTTCACTAGTATTAATCTGTATGGTTTCAGACAACTCATAACTTCCCATACTCAGTTCAACAAAACTAATAGCACTGGGATTATTCTGGACTGGATCCTAGTGTCAAATCCAAACCTTTATGACTCTCCAAAAATCCTCCCAGACTCCTTCAGTGATCACCATCCCACCTGTGTTCAAAGACTAGCAACTAACCATATCAAACAGCACCTTTATAAAGACTGCCAGAACCTCTCAAATTTTAATTCCAAGATGTTTAACAACATCCCTAATAACATTAATAGTTCCAGCCTCTGTTCCCTACCACTAAATAATGATGTTCTAAAATGTAATACAATATTTCTTTATATTCTAGATAGCCTTGTTCCTATAAGAAAGGCTATCCCCTTCTAGTAGTCAATTAATATATAAGAGAGACAAAGATTGGAGAAACTGATAAAAATACAAATCTCAAGCTGACCTACAGACCTACAAACAACTTTGAAACATGATAAAAAACATGTTACTGCTGATAAGAAATATGATTACTTGAACCCACAGGATAACCAAAATCACAGCCCCCCAAAATCTTGGTCCACTATCAAGAAAAAATTATATCCTGGAACTCTTAGTACCCATAACCCTTGTCCAGACATCTCACCATTAGAAACTGCTTCTAAATTTAACTCCCATTTTATAGAGTCAATAGCCACCCTCATCCAACACTCCATACAGAATCCTGCCACCCCTGACAAACTTCAAAGGTCTAACAATGCCATTTTCAACTTAGAATTTGTCTCTACTTCCTATATAAAAATGTTATTACACAAACTTAAGCCCTGCTCACCCTCTGTAGACAATCTCCATTATGAATATCTAAAGATTGTTACCTCCTCTATTGACTATCCAGCCTCTATCTTGATCAATCGATCCATTCGTGAGTCATATGTCCCATCTCTCTGGAAACAATTTTACATCATTCCTCTTCATAAAGGGGTAAACTCTACTGAAATAACAAACTGCAGGCCAATTGCAATCTTGTCCCCTCTTCCCAAGATCTTAGAAAAATATATTCATAAACAACTTATACAGTAAATACTCCAAGAAAACCTATTAACCTCTACCCAACACAGCATTCACCCAGAGCATAGCACAACAACTGCCCTTCTTGCCTTTTTGGACCACGTCATTAAAGCCAGACAAAACAACAATTTAGTTGCTTCCCTCTTTTTAGATCTTTCTAAAGCTTTTGATACAGTCTCACTTGCCAAACTACTCTAAAAAATGTCTGCTTCAGGCTTTTCCAGTACAACAGTCACTTGGTTCTAGTTACCTATCTAACCATCTACAATCAGTTAAATGGCTCTTTACTTTCTCATCCTTTCTCCCAGTTAATACAAGTATCCCACAAGGGTCCATACTTGGTCCTCTCCTTTTTAATGTATTTATAAATGATCTACATACATCCTCCCAACAAGTTACACTTACACAATACACAGATGACTTTACTGTCAGTCCCAGTTACAATCTATCACTTAGCAGGCTTTTAACTCACATAAAAGACACCTTCAAAATATCCTCTCAATAATACTGAAACTGAATTTGTACCTCACACAAAGTTACTTAGTGTCATAATAGATGATCGACTGAAATTTTATCTTTATATTCAAAAGTGGTAAAAAACAACACACCAAAACTGGGGGTGCTCTATAGATCAAAGGATTCCTTATCAGCTCCTCAAGAGTTACTCTAGCTAATACTTATCTTCTTCCTTCACTACTATATGACTCAACAACATTCAGATCTCCCTAAGATCAAAACTTGAGCTTTGCTATAACAAAGTAGCTAGATTTGCAGCCAGTTAGTCATACAACTCCCACCACTCAGATATTTAAAATGGCTTGTTACCTCACTACCTCAAGTTCACCCAATTCCTCCTTGCTCATAAAATGGTATACAAATCCTCATCTTGCCCAACAACCAGCACAATTCTTAACCATTACCTCCCTAATTGTTCTCTTCTCTCATCTGAGAAAAACCTCCTTGAAATCCATAAACTGAAGAAAATCTATCAGTCACTGCCTATATTCCTGCTCAGTAGCCAAGGTCTGGAACAGTAGTCACATATTCAAACAATCTGTAAAGAGACTTCTCCTTAACTCCTGGCTCTGCACATGTCTTACACCAGGCTGACACTACTCATTATTCCTTTCTTCTCTTCCTTCCTCCTTCTCATTCACTTGCTCTTCTTTTTCCCCTTTCCTCCCTTCTCTTACTATCCAAAGCACCAGTTACTTCTCCAATAGTCCCTACTTTAACTCCATTTCCTAATCTCCCCTCAACTGCAAAATCGCTTTCCTTTCTTTTAGTCTTTTGCCCATATTTAAAATGCTTAACACCTTTACCATCAGTTATCATTATTGATTGTACTTTACTAGGATTGTTCTTTAATATTCACTGTACAATTTTCTGATCTGACTTTATTTAGCCTGTATGTTGATTCTACTATTTCGTATAATGCACTTCATGTGATAATATATTAATTGATCTTCATATGCTGGAATTGTTCTCCTCGGGCCACTGCTGAAAATGGGATTCATGCCCAGTCATACATTCGTAGTAAATAAATGACAAATAAATAAAGTCCAGTATCTGCATGTGTGTTTGTGTGTGTGTGTGTGTGTGTGTGTGTGTGTGTGTGTGTGTGTGTGTGTGTGTGTGTGTGTGTGTGTGTGTGTGTGTGTGTTTGTGTGTGTATGCATGCATGCAAGTGTGTATGCATATGTGTGCATAAGTGTATGCATTAATGCTGCACAGCATTTGTACAGCACTGAAAAGATGTAAACTCCTACAACATTAGACCCTGGTATACTACTAGATTTGGTACATATATACATAATGAACATTATGCTGCAAGACTCTAGAACATGATGAAATGTATCAAGATGTTTAGCTACCCGCAGATTATAAACCTCTTCTGATTTTCCATATCTGGTATTTAGACACTAAAACAGCATGTATTCAAGGCTTACAGTCACAAAGGGTATATTTAATGGTCTCTTCAATCCTTTTATGTCTTTGCTGATTCTGGAATTATGCCATGGTAAGAAAGGCAATTGTATACCACAATCAGGTGTTGAAATATTATTCCTATATGATGCATGACTTTGGAGTCGGACACCACTTGCCACTACCCAACAAAAGACAAATAAATTACAGGTCTCTACAACTGTTCCAATTTGGCAAATTCTTCTGAACATGTTCAGCAAATCTGAATCATAATATAAGGGGGGGGGTGTAGAATGAAAATAGCTGTAACAACTTTTATCTGCACTGTTATAACTGATCTTTCTCAAGTGGTGTGGCCTCATCAATAATCTCAAATGAGGTCATTACCCCAAAATCACACCATCTCTATCTGTGTGGATAACAAGGCTCTAAATATTCTCCTTTATTTATAGAAAGGACCATATGTCATGGTAAAATTATTTTAATCCTAGATGTTATTTCAGTGCCCTGGAGTTCATGCTTAACAGCGCACCAAGCTAGAAAAAGAAAAAAAAAAAAACTACAAAAGACACTCAAGTCGTATAGTGACTGGATCAGGTTAAAGGCCCTTCATAAGGTCAGGGTTTCACTCACCATTGCTTCAAGGCTGAATGTGTCATAACATAAACAATGAACATGTACTCTAGAGATAAAAGTAAAGGATGTGTACTTGTGATTGGTGATGATGGCAGCATTCCTCCCACTTTACAAAATGCTCTCAGATTTCCAAGATTAAACTAATTCTTTGTAAAAAGCCACCTGCCTGATATGCCCTGATACAGGGGTCACTCACTAACATAGACAGAATTAGTAGGGTCATTCCCTCATTGCCATGAGTTAAACAAACTGACTTGTATGTTGATACCTAAAAGACAATGTGCTCCCACAAATAGCACCAGCCATCTTCCAAAGGGAACTGCAGCTGGAGCAAGGCGATGAAATGATATAATATTAAGTTAACTTAATGCATAGTCAGGAGTGCTATTCTTGAACATGAAAGATGTTATTTTAAAAAAAGGTACTGCATCAAGATAAAGAGGAAAAAGTATGCAAAAAAAAGTTTTAAGATTTAATTGTAAGCTGCCTAAACCTAGACACCATGCACAGAATAATAAAATACAACAATAAACAATGCTAGCATTAGAGAACATAACAGCATGACTAAAAAGTGCACAATAAAGAAATATTCAAAATAAATGTTTATGATTTAAAATAGATTATTTTCATGAACGAAGGTAGTTTTCTGTTAAACTGGTAGTATTCTAGGGATCTTAAAGAAACAGAAAGTATCCAAAATCAGCTATAGCCAGACAGTGTAATCAGAAAATAAAAAAGTATTGAAAGCAACGAGGCAATTGAAAATAGCTAACAAAATATGAGTAAGTGGATAATAAAGCATCAGTAAATTATGCATTCTTGATTATAGCACTGGATTATAATATAACAATACTGATACGATTCAGCATTAGATACCTTAAAATAAAAACAATTTAAAAGTGTTTTCAGGTCTTTCTCACAGCACCCTAAATACAGATCAGCTTATGAAAACGTCTGGGTAAACAATAGGTAGAAAATGATTAGAAAGAAGCAGTCACAGGCCGTATAAGTAAAGTGAAACAAATGTAAAGTGGGTCATATAACTGCATAAACTAGCAATTATAGTCATCCTTTCTAAAAACACTTAATGGGTAAAAGTCATGAAAAGATAGTTAAACTTGTTTTTAATCTATTAGCCATGTACAGAACACAGTAGAAAATACTGCACTTGATACATTGAGGCACAACAAATATGTATGTATTTATTTGTAAATGCACAGCTATTTAAAATACATAACAGGAAATCCTTCTTTTATGAAAAACTATGATGGGTCAAAGCCTCTTATTAAGTAAATCACACTGACAATGAATTTGCTCTAGTCTGTCTTTGACAGTCCGGAACATAACTCTTTACAGAAACAATGAGGATGACCATTTGACACTACATATAGAGATCACAGCACTGAAGGACATACAACTAGATGAGGTGTAGCCAGGCTTTGTCGCAAAGTGGGGTAAAGTGGCATCTATGACTCAGATGCTCAGAGTTTGAGAAGCATTAGCCTGTAGATTGTGAAGACATATGGGAAGGGTAGAAAGGGCTGGCTGACACCAGCTCACCCATCAGGGGAGAGGGTGTCATGCAGTATTTTTGCCCGGTATGTGCAGGTGTCCAGTAAGCAGCACTCAGTTGTGGAAATGGACTTGGTATTGTCAAGCCAGTAATGCAAATCTCATATGCACATGCCTAGAAGCAAGTATGCAGAGATGAGAGCACTGCAAGTAAGAGTAGTGATGTGGGTGCACACATCAGCCACCAGTGGATAGAGTTGAGCTGCAGAAAAACAGCCCTGAATCCAGCCTTGGAGAGTCAGGCAGGCTTTGGGAGTAAAGGGATTTGGATAGTTCTTTTGCCCAGGAACAATTAGAGTCTGCCTATAAGTGCAGGAGGCCTCATTTTGGGATAGTGTGAAGTCAGACCCTCAAGCCTCTGGAATGAAAGTAGTTTCTGTCACTGTAGATGGGCAACAGCAGCAGGGCTTGGAGGCACAAAATTAGCTTGCATTTCTGCCTTGATAATGGATGCCTCCAGTCATCTCACATTCTGAGGAGATGCAGAACTGTTCTCACAACAGTGAATGAATAGGCCTGGGACCCACTGGACATAGACTAATGAATGGAAGGCACTAAGGCAAAAAGAACAGAAAAAAAGGAGTGAAGTAAAACCAAACAGGAGTTTTCCCTGAACATGTCTAAAGCACATAACCATCTAGTGCTGAAGGAATGTGAACTCTTATATGTGTATATGTACAGATGAAAGAGACATAATCATGCATTGGGTATGGTAAAAAGCCTTCTCGGTTTGTTGTGGAATTATTGGAAATGTTCTAGAAGGGCTCATCTGCAGAGCTTCGTGGTAGCTAGACCAGAGGCAGGCCAATTTTATCATACAAATACGAGCTAGGAATGAGTAATAGTGCAGATAAGAGTGCCTGCAGAAGTATCCTACTCTTGGACCCACTCCTTTGAAAGAAGGTAACCATGTGCATTTAAATGATTTTCCTAATTGTGACACCAAAATATTTACAATATTGAGTTTTACATAAATACAGAAATCATATGACCTCATTTTTATACTATTTTCCACACATTTTTTTCTTATTTTTTTACCTTTTACATTCAAAGACTGCATCTTCCATTGTTCCCACTCAATACAGACACAATATTCTTTCTGCATTTTATTTATACTTCATCATCCCTTTTAACAGGCATTCTGTTTAACACTGTTCTCCACAACAAATACATACATTTCATTCTATCCGTAAATCACTCTCTTTTTTTTCATCCCTTTATTTTTTAGTGTTTTTTCCAAAATTTTTGCATGGATTAATCCAGTATTCTTTTTTCATTACTTCCTCAAAGCATCACTTTCTTGTGCTATTTGCAAGCTACTAGCTTCCATTTCCTTACTTGTGTGCAATATTCATATTTGTCTCCATATTTCATATTTTTTGTCTTCATGTTTGCCATATCAGAAACATACCCTGTGAGGGATTCAAAGATGGCCGCCATATAGGAAGCATATACTTCTGCCTGCTCTCAATATAGATATCAATCTAACCAAATCACTTGTGGCTACTATACTAAATCAAACAAAAAAAGCTAAAGCAATATAAGACGATTCGTAAGTTTACCTACCTGCTCTTCAGTTTTTGGAAAAGAAGCCAGTTTTAAACTAATAATCTCTAAAAACATAGTGGCACAGTGGTGATTCTGGATACATGTGCTTGGGCCTGCCAGTCTTGAATAAGCTGCCTAAATTAGTAAATAAAGAAGAAAATCCAATTAAAATGGAACAAATGGAATCACAAACTACTAAGACTAGACTTTCTCTCATTAATTCTCCTGAAAAAGAGTTTTCTTCAAAAAGGCAGAAAACAAACAAACCGCATCCTGAAGCTACTAAGCAAGTTCAAAAAGCTAAGAATGAGCAGCCATTCACACTAGAAGACTTCAAAGAAGCTCTACTTCCCCTTCAATCAGAAATACAGGCATTCTCTACAAAGCTAACATAATTCGGAAATAATCTAGAACATATGATGGCAAGAATGGAACAAAATGAAGCTAAAACTCTTAACAATGAAATAAGAATACAAGATCTACAAAAAGCAGCCTCAGACAGAGACATCACCATCACAGAAATGAAACAGAAGATTATCGATCTAGAGGCAAGAGCTAGACGCAACAACATATTAATCAGAGGTATACCTGAGAAATATGAACAGTCACAGCTTCCTGGAATTGCAAAGGAAATCATTGATATTGTGCTGGATAATAAAGACCTATCTAAAACGATCACAACTGAGAGAATACACAGGGCACTAAGGAAAGCTCAAATATCTGAAACTCCCAGACAAGTTTATGCCAGAATCCTAAATGCCGAACATGCACAATCTATAATTGTTAATGCCAAAAAGAAGAAAAGCATCTCCTGGAATGGCTATAGAATTACAATAGCACAAGATTTGCCTCTTCCAATCAAGCAGTCAAGACAAGCCCTATCTCCTTTTTGTAGTTACTTGCTAAACAAAAACATTAAATTTCAAATGAAATACCCAGCGACTCTCTGCTTCCAACATAACAGCATCAATTACTCAGTGAAAACTGTCCAAGAAGCTAAATCAACATTTTCTAATGCGTTCAAAGAGGTATCTAACAATATAGCTTAAATTCAATTTACCAGACGAATCTTGACTATCGATGGTTGTTCTCCACATATTACTATTCTATTAGCTGTAACAGCAAAGCCAGAAGCCAGGTCAAGGTGAAATTGTACTTATCGTCTAAAAATTCCATTTTTGGGCCTAGACTACAAGCAAGCATTCAACCTTTGCCCTCCGACCTTACAAGTCATGTCCAGGTTATGACATTGACATTAGTTCACAAAATAACACCTCCCGAAGCAATATATAAACTGATTGATTACAACCAAATGTGGAAAAAAGGGGAAAAGAAAGGAAAAAAGGAAAAGGGAAAGAGAAAAGGGGAAGAAAAAAAAAAAACACAGCCTGTCACCTGCTAAAGCTGTTGGATCATCTCAAAATCCACACTAAAAATCCAAATATTACAAATCTAAACAAGCCACCTTATGTACTAGCTTGTCAAAATAATAAAGATCTACTTCCCTTTGCTTTAAATACAACTAATATCCAAGTCAAGAATCGTAAAACCATCTCACTTAAGAAAAACATACTCCTAAAACTAATCCGACAGATATATTATTTGCCATAACTATCTTTGACGCTAATCCTCACTTATTAAAGAGCATAACTTAATATACAAGTGAAACCTAATATACAATGTCTCTAGACTGAAAAACAAAAAATGGAATCACAAGGCAACTCAGCGGACTTACTTTGTTCCCGTATGACGCAATACAGGCAATATATCCTTTAAACTTTTTCTGTAAAAGCGGAGATGCTAGCACGGTATCGACCCAATCTACAAAATAAAATGAAGAACTCTGCAAGACATAGTGTACCTGGCATGAATGGATGAGGCATGATTCTCTTATCCCTGATTCTGGAGCAATCTTGGGAGCTGTGTTCCAAGGGATATGGAGATAGTGCTGCCTGGCTCTTAGCGGAGAGCTGAAGATTGATCCGTCTCTTTGAGCCCTGTCAGTTGTAGTGCGCAGAGTACGATTCTACTGGTGTGATGGATGGCAATGTGATGCGCATTGGAAGGTCAGTGGGACATAGCTTTCACACAAGTGTCGCTGGGCTGACAGCTATATATATATATATATATATATATATATATATATATATATATATACGTAGTTTCGTAAGTCCTGCTGTTATGATACACTTCCTTTCCAGAGTTTGGGGCTCTTTCCAGCTGGCAGATGTAGTCCTTGAACTCTCTATGCTCAAACTAAAAATTAAAAGGGAATAATTATATAAGGAAAAAAAAAAAAAAGGGAACAATAATACTATCAGAAATGTCCGTAATATTATTAGCATTTCAATATCATTATAACAGTACAATAACAACTCACATTCCAAGAAACTTAAACAGATTACTTTAACAAAAACCTCCCATCAGAATACTCCTCTAATCTGAGTCTCTTGTGTATGCTTCTACATAGACCCTTGGGATGACTCACACTGCAGCAGTAGTGTTAGTTCCTTGTTATAAGAATTTGAAGAACTCTTCAATTTCTTTGCCTGTATGATTCATTTCTTGGCTGGAGAGATGATTCCCTAAGATAGGATGCCTGTGAAATGGGAATGGAGTCTGGTAATGGGACTCAAAACAACCTCCCCACCACTCCCAGTGCTTAGCCAAGATTATTCCAGTTCTTGCCACAGAGGGGTTATTTGTCAGGTCATAAAAATTTGGGGAAATTGGGAAAGTCTCTCAGTACATCAGGCAAGCATTAGCAACGTTGATCTGAGCTCCACAGAAAGATTAGCAACAATTTCCTAGCTGTAAGAAAGGAAACGTGCAACATTTGTCATCCAAATGGTCTAAAAAGTTGAACTGGTAGCTATTATTAGAGCTAATAACAAAAAACCTCTATCTTTAGGTGTCAATTCTATTTCACACTGTTTGCTTGCCTTGTACTGGTTCCCCTCAAATAAAGGGGTCACTACTATTTTCGTACCTGTGTTGACATTTGATGCTGATGCCTTACCTGTTTATTTCCCTATCAGTATATGACCTCAAATGTCAAATAGTGGTATATACATGGTGTCAGATGACATTCCTAATGCAACAAGTTTTCTCAATACTCCTGGCAAAAGGAAGCGGTCATAGAACTCTGGCAAGATTATTATTTTGATCCAAAGATATTCTTTGATCCATTGGTCATAATGTATTCTATCAGGAGTGGATGTACTTTTCTGTTCTGTCACTCACTGTTGTCTGCAAATAATGCCTTATGAAACAAAGCAGTGTGGCAGAGCTTGTTAGCTAAATAAGCTAGCTTTGTAACAACACTATGGTGTGAATACGGCTCTCCACAAAACACACTGCACTTGTGATTTTTTTTCTGTATTAACCCTTAATTTGGAAAACACATGCCCTTTACAAATCAGATACCAAACCTCTCAAAATATCTGCTGCAGAAGGCCAGGGTTCAACGATTATCATGTCATCAGTGACTAGATCAGGGCAGACAATGAACTAGCACCCTGTTCTTTCCCCATTCCTTTATGAAGAGGGCATCACCAGCCAAAAACTGAGCACTATCTGTTGTTCTTCCATCTGCATAGGATGCACAAACAGGGCCACAACACACTTAATACAGGCTTGAAGTTGATAGATAGGGGGGATCTAACCTTTCATTAAACTCCTTTTCATTTTTGGTACACAGTATGATAGTATGAACAGAGGTTCCTAACAAAGAGCATCACAGACTTAAAACCCATAAGCTACCAGAAAAGACTAGCAACACTATCCTTTTTTCAATGTCGTACAGGCTCTGCAGAAGAGACCTAGGCCTTGCCTGCCAAGCAATCTGGGATTCAGAAGAGCAGGATCTCCTATATCTTCACAAATCAATACAAGAAAAAGGGATCCAAGCCTGCTTCAGCAAATCAATAAAATAAGGTGGAAAGGCAGATTCAATAGTCAATATCTCCTTCACCTTTGGAATATAGTCCTCTTGCAGACAAAGCAGTTTGATACACTATCGTCCCACAGACAAGACCTGGATAATTGGATAGACCAAAGAATGGCCCAACTACTGCTTTAACTCTGAACATGTCACAAGGGAGAATACCGCTGGACTGCATGATAAGGGGAAGCTACCCCAAAATCTGTCTACTATCTGTTCAGAGGGAGAGAGGAGGGAAAGAGGCATGCGGCACTAAAGTGGGATGAATAGTTTAAATTTTGGCTGGTTTGTACAAGGATGACTGGAAAAAGACCTAAATGACAGGCAAACTCTGATGAAGCGTTAATAAGAGCCAGCTGTGAATCTACTTGTTGGTACCTCATGGTGCTCTAGAAATGGCATTTGATGTCAAAGTGAGACTTAAAAAGTGTATAATACTATGCTTATTCTTGACTTTAAATGACTCAGTTTAATAGTCTGTGACATCCAATTGTTGATATTATTGCTGTTAGTATTAATACTATCAGTTTCATTATAGTTGCATGCTCATCATGACTGAAGTGACCTTTCTGCACAACCTTCTAGAGTGAAAATAGCGCGAGTCTTAGTTATACTAGCAAATAACTTAAATTAAAATTAATAGTGTGTCAATAATATATATGCATGGCAGATAAAGACATAACTAATCCAAGAGGACAAAATAGTATACATTAATATTATAAATAATATCTTGACTGTATTGCTAAATGACTAGCATAGTTTGGCTTGGGGATTATGTGGGCAGATAGGTTAGTTGTGACCTATTGGATTATTTTCTATCTAATTGCCCAAAACAACCTACACTATTTTAGTTCATATGTGCACAAATGGTAATAAGTATTCCAAGACTTAAATTAGGGCTTTCTTAAGCAGTTTCTATGAAACTCTCTAAGTGACTATACCAACTTAAGTCTTTTTTATTATACTCTATGACAACATAGTAAACCCGCTTAAATACTTGACGTTACCTGCACTAATACAATGAAATGTATTATCTGGACAACGCTGTGGCTGGGCTTAAGGGGAAGGAAAGGGAAAAGAAAAAAAAAAAAGGGGAAGGAGAAGAGGAAGGGAAAGGAAGAAAAGGGAAAAAAAATGTGTGCTGAATTATCCATTGATTAAAGGATGAATGATCATCTTAAATATAGATTCTAAATCTCAAAACATGGTTGACAAATTTTCTGATGCATATAATCTAAAAATACTTAAAGAACAAATCTACTCTCTTAAATTACTTGATCAGGAGGGTGGTCTAAGTAAGATCCTTTGACTAGAGCTAAAATCTCTTTCAATTAATCAATAAAATTATTATAAAATAAATCAGTATATCATAAGCCAATGCAGGCAAGGAAGTTAGTATCATGCTAAATATCTGATGGATCTTAGAATAACAATAGAAATTTGTATTATAGTTGGGTTTGTAAATATGTTTCTAATACCTCTTACAGATAATAGAAGATCGTGGATACGCACGGGTGGGGGTCTGCAAGGGGCGGGTTGTCACTCATTAATCCTAATACTGTTGTTAACATCTCACTACAATTCCCATACCACATACCTAAACAAACTTATCATTCCTATAGAAAGCCTAAATTACACTTTAATTATCACACTAGCATCCAAATTCAACCGACAGTAAAGACAAAATGATATTACTGGAATCATGGAATGTTAAAGGTCTCCAGAGTAATAGAAAAAAGAAGTGAATCTTGCATCTAATTTATAAACCAGAGGCTAAAGTAACGCTTATTCAGGAAACCCACATGACCACAGCTCAATGGGAGAAGGAAACAAAAAAGAAATGGGTAAAATCAATCATAGCTGCTGGAAATGATACTGCATCTAAAGGTGTGGCAATAATAGTTAAAAACTCTTTCAATGGCACTATAAAAACAAGTGACTGCGATCCTAATGGCAGGTGGTGCTACTTAGTATGTTCCCTTCCATCTTTCAATAGAAACATTTTAATCCTAAATGTTTATGGTCCTTGTATGTACCAAACTGCTTATATTTATGATATATACTCAATTTTAGAACAATTCCCAAGCCATTTATATCTACTAGGGGGGGTTGGAATATGACTATCAGACCTGAACTAGACAGAATGAACAAAGAAAATAAACAACCTATTGACTTAACAAATCTTATAAACGAACTAATAGAAGATTTTAATATATTTGATCCCTTTGAACTGTTTAGACATGACTCTGGAATCAGTAAATTCACATTTTTTTCAACACCTCATAAATCATGGTCTACAATAGATTTTTTTTTTAATTTCAACAAATTTCAAAAACATTGAAATAAAATACTATACAGACCCCAGAACCCTGTCTGACCATGCAAAGATCAACCTAAAAATAAACAAGACTAAACTAAATGCAAAAGAGCAATATGTATTAAATTGGACCCTAAACTAGAACCTCTTAAAAAACAGGGAACTCTGCCAAGAAGTAAGAGAACTACTTGACCAGACCAACAGTAACTTAGAAAGAACAAATATTCCCTTTGACATACAGTGGGCATGACCAAGGCAACACTTACAGGTATATTAATACAAAAAGCATCAATACTCAAAAAACAAGCCAAATCCCAAATTGACAACCTAGAACTTAAATTAAAAAATCTTGAAATACAAATGCAACTTAAGCATGCCTCGGAGCTTGAGAAGCAGATCATCTCTGTACAAAAAGAACTACAAGAAGCACAAATGAACCAGCTCTCCCTTATTGAACTTAGACTTTTACACAGATATGCTGAATGGGCCCAAACTCCCTCTAAAATTCTAACCAGAATAATCAACATAAAAACTCCCTCTTCCAGAATAAAACAAATTAAACATAATAATAAGTCATTCAATTCGGATAAGGAAATCATAAAAGTTTTCGAAGAAATTTATCGGGAGATCTATGGCCCACACCCTCTTGAAGATGAAATAGCTTCTAATACTTTTCTAGAATATTTGCATTTCCCACAAATAAATGACACTCAAATAAAGCTTCTTAAAGCACCAATAACTACTGAAGAAATATTTCTAGCCATCAACAAAATGAAATTAGGAAAATCCCCAGGCCCTGATGGCTATACATCAGAATTTTATAAAGCTTTTGCGAAACATCTAGTCCCAATTTTACTCAAAGTATACAATTACATAATAAAATTTGAGGTTGAAGATTTATACATAAATAATTCTAAAACGATTTTCATTCCAAAACCTAATACAATTGGCCATAACCCTAATGACCACCGCCCAATTACATTAATTAACCTAGACATAAAAATACTAGCAACAATATTGGCTCACAGATTGAACAAAGTACTTTTCTTTACCATATTTCCTGAACAGTTAGGTTTTATGAATAATAGGCAAGTCTGGGATAATACGTTAACAATAGAAGCAATAACAGATATGACAGTCAAAGACACTTCCCCCAAGTATGCACTCTCTGTTGATGCACAAAAGGCTTTCGACTGAGTCAATCTAAATTTCTTGTTCAAGATTTTAAAACGTTTTGCTCTTCCTGAGGAATTTATAGCTATGATTTGAGTCTTATATAACAATGCCACCACCACATTACATATAAATAAAAATAACTCACACCCTATATATATAATCAACGGCACTAGACAAGGATGCCCGCTCTCCCCATACCTTTTTAATCTTTACTTAGAAGTCCTCCTTCTAAAGTTAAGTCAAAAAACATTTAACCACTCTATCTACATCTCAAGTGTTCAAATTAAATACACGGCATTCGCTGACGATCTCAACATTTATTTTCAATATCCCTCCACTGATTTAGTAAAAATTCTAAACTCTATTGACAAGTTTTCTGCAATCTCAAACTATGCTATGAATCCAAGTAAATCAAAAATATTCCCGTTAAATCCTCTTAATCATAAGGAAATCTTCTTTCCAGATTCAAAGATTAAAAGAGAATACTCACTCAAATATCTAGGTGTCACCTTTATCCACCCGCACAAAGAAATTATAAAAGAAAATCTTTACATAGTTTGGTCAAAAATTACAAAAGATTTGGACAGATAGAAAAATTTAAACCTCTCTCTTCTCTGCAAGGCATCAGTCATAAAAATGAATATTCTCCCCAAAATATTGTATCACTTTCAAGCTGTTAGCCAATGTGTTCCAAACAAATTCTTCTCCAGAATAAAAACAACACTGGGTAAATTTATGTGGCACCCGAAGAGCATTAGAATTAGTTACAAAAAACTAACACTACCCAAAGAAAAAGGTGGCTTAAGTCTTCCTGACTTTCAGACATATTATCATATTATCAGTGCTAACCACATTATGCACCTAATCCAATATGAACCTTTTGATGCTTCCTGGAACCCTCTTTGGATAAAAAATTATTACCAGAATCTAAGCACCTCTAATATTAATCCAAAAGTTATTCCTTTCCTCAACAACAAAACCCTAAGAAATTTCAAAATACATCCCATAATAATCAATAAGGTAACATGCTTTCAAAAGCTTGTCACTTCCTTAAACATAACGAACTCCTTAATTATGGCACAACCAATACACATGAATCCTGAAATCAAATTAAATAACAATATGTTAAACCTAGAAAAATATCCAAATATTAAAAACTGTACAGTATGGGACTTCTATCAATTAAAAGATCAACCCCTAAGCTATATTGTTGATCTCTTGGCATCAAATAAAAAAATACTGCTTAATCATTAAACAAATATTATATTTAATAACCCTAAAAACATCAGAAATCAATGTAACGTCACAAGAATCCCAGATATACCAACAATTCATCTCCTATTTACTACAAAAAAACAAAATGCTATCAGATACTTATAGACTAATCACCCGAACCAAATACCAAAATGAAATTCTATACTCAAACTATTGGATGACCAAAAATGTGAAATTAACTAACGAACAAAAATTAGCGGCAATAGACATAACTACAAAACTTACCCACCTCAAAAAATTAATCTATACTCAAATCATGATTAATAACAATGCTTACCATACACCACTCTTTCTGAGTAAAATAGACCCCATTTCCTCACCATTTTGCCCCACATGCACTAACACAATAGCTGACATTCTCCATATCTTTTGGTCTTGCAAAAATATCCATAAACTTTGGTGCTCTCTAAGAGTGAAATTGGAGAAATCAGGCTATATGAAATCCACCCTCTCATGGGAAATGTCAATATTAAATATTTTCCCCAATACATACACATTAGAATCCAAACATATCATACTAACATTAAGTGCACTACTTAAATCCTATATAGCTCTTAACTGGCTTGACAGATCTAAAATTTCCTGGTCCGAATTCAAAAATATAGCTATTCA